>NW_028233725.1:0-236911 GCF_054856555.1 Leptonotus elevatus
CACCTTAACTAAATGTTGTAGACTCAAACTTTTTGCTGTCATTAGTGTATGTTAGCAAAATGAAGATGATTCAAACATTAATTTCATTGTGCTTTTGCTCATTTGAAGATTTTGACATTTCACCTGAAGTGTACAATCAGGCTGAAAATGCATTTAAAGCCATAAAAAGTTCATTTTGGCTCTCACACCTTAACTAAATGTTGTAGACTCAAACTTTTTGCTGTCATTAGTGTATTTTAGCAAAATGAAGATGATTCAAGCATTAATTTCATTGTGCTTTTGCTCATTTTGAAGATTTTGACATTTTCACCTGAAGTGTACAATCAGGCTGAAAATGCATTTAAAGCCATAAAAAGTTAATTTTGGCTCTCACACCTTAACTAAATGTTGTATACTCAAACTTTTTGCTGTCATTAGTGTATGTTTGCAAAATGAAGATGATTCAAGCATTCATTTCATTGTGCTTTTGCTCATTTTGAAGATTTTGACATTTTCACCTGAAGTGTACAATCAGGCTGAAAATGCATTTAAAGCAATAAAAAGTTCATTTTGGCTCTCACACCTTAACTAAATGTTGTAGACTCAAACTTTTTGCTGTCATTAGTGTATGTTAGCAAAATGAAGATGATTCAAGCATTAATTTCATTGTGCTTTTGCTCATTTTGAAGATTTTGACATTTTCACTGAAGTGTACAATCAGGCTGAAAATGCATTTAAAGCCATAAAAAGTTCATTTTGGCTCTCACACCTTAACTAAATGTTGTAGACTCAAACTTTTTGCTGTCATTATTGTATTTTAGCAAAATGAAGATGATTCAAGCATTAATTTCATTGTGCTTTTGCTCATTTTGAAGATTTTGACATTTTCACCTGAAGTGTACAATCAGGCTGAAAATGCATTTAAAGCCATAAAAAGTTAATTTTGGCTCTCACACCTTAACTAAATGTTGTATACTCAAACTTTTTGCTTTCATTAGTGTATGTTTGCAAAATGAAGATGATTCAAGCATTAATTTCATTGTGCTTTTGCTCATTTTGAAGATTTTGACATTTTCACCTGAAGTCTACAATTAGGGCTGAAAACGCGTTTAAAGCAATAAAAAGTTCATTTTGGCTCTCACACCTTAACTAAATGTTGTAGACTCAAACTTTTTGCTGTCATTAGTATATTTTAGCAAAATGAAGATGATTCAAGCATTAATTTTAATGTGCTTTTGCTCATTTTGAAGATTTTGACATTTTCACTTGAAGTGTACAATCGGGCTGAAAATTCATTTAAAGCCATAAAAAGTTAATTTTGGCTCTCACACCTTAACTAAATGTTGTAGACTCAAACTTTTTGCTGTCATTAGTGTATGTTAGCAAAATGAAGATGATTCAAGCATTAATTTCATGTGCTTTTGCTCATTTTGAAGATTTTGACATTTTCACCTGAAGTGTACAATCGGGCTTAAAATGCATTTAAAGCCATAAAAAGTTCATTTTGGCTCTCACCCCTTAACTAAATGTTGTAGACTCAAACTTTTTGCTGTCATTAGTGTATTTTAGCAAAATGAAGATGATTCAAGCATTAATTTCATTGTGCTTTTGCTCATTTTGAAGATTTTGACATTTTCACCTGAAGTGTACAATTAGGGCTGAAAACGCGTTTAAAGCAATAAAAAGTTCATTTTGGCTCTCACACCTTAACTAAATGTTGTAGACTCAAACTTTTTGCTGTCATTAGTGTATTTTAGCAAAATGAAGATGATTCAAGCATTAATTTCATTGTGCTTTTGCTCATTTTGAAGATTTTGACATTTTCACCTGAAGTGTACAATCGGGCTGAAAATGCATTTAAAGCCATAAAAAGTTCATTTTGGCTCTCACACCTTAACTAAATGTTGTAGACTCAAACTTTTTGCTGTCATTAGTGTATTTTAGCAAAATGAAGATGATTCAAGCATTAATTTCATTGTGCTTTTGCTCATTTTGAAGATTTTGACATTTTCACCTGAAGTGTACAGTTAGGGGCTGAAAACGCGTTTAAAGCAATAAAAAGTTCATTTTGGCTCTCACACCTAACTAAATGTTGTAGACTCAAACTTTTTGCTGTCATTAGTGTATTTTAGCAAAATGAAGATGATTCAAGCATTAATTTCATTGTGCTTTTGCTCATTTTGAAGATTTTGACATTTTCACCTGAAGTGTACAATCAGGCTGAAAATGCATTTAAAGCCATAAAAAGTTCATTTTGGCTCTCACACCTTAACTAAATGTTGTAGACTCAAACTTTTTGCTGTCATTAGTGTATTTTAGCAAAATGAAGATGATTCAAGCATTAATTTCATTGTGCTTTTGCTCATTTTGAAGATTTTGACATTTTCACCTGAGTGTACAATCAGGCTGAAAAGCATTTAAAGCCATAAAAAGTTAATTTTGGCTCTCACACCTTAACTAAATGTTGTAGACTCAAACTTTTTGCTGTCATTAGTGTATGTTAGCAAAATGAAGATGATTCAAGCATTAATTTCATTGTGCTTTTGCTCATTTTGAAGATTTTGACATTTTCACCTGAAGTGTACAATTAGGGGCTGAAAACGCGTTTAAAGCAATAAAAAGTTCATTTTGGCTCTCACACCTTAACTAAATGTTGTAGACTCAAACTTTTTGCTGTCATTAGTATATTTTAGCAAAATGAAGATGATTCAAGCATTAATTTCATTGTGCTTTTGCTCATTTTGAAGATTTTGACATTTTCACCTGAAGTGTACAATCAGGCTGAAAATGCATTTAAAGCCATAAAAAGTTCATTTTGGCTCTCACACCTTAACTAAATGTTGTAGACTCAAACTTTTTGCTGTCATTAGTATATTTTAGCAAAATGAACATGATTCAAGCATTAATTTTATTGTGCTTTTGCTCATTTTGAAGATTTTGACATTTTCACCTGAAGTGTACAATCGGGCTGAAAATGCATTTAAAGCCATAAAAAGCTCATTTTGGCTCTCACACCTTAACTAAATGTTGTAGACTCAAACTTTTTGCTGTCATTAGTGTATGTTAGCAAAATGAAGATGATTCAAGCATTAATTTCATTGTGCTTTTGCTCATTTTGAAGATTTTGACATTTTCACCTGAAGTGTACAATTAGGGGCTGAAAACGCTTTAAAGCAATAAAAAGTTCATTTTGGCTCTCACACCTTAACTAAATGTTGTAGACTCAAACTTTTTGCTGTCATTAGTATATTTTAGCAAAATGAAGATGATTCAAGCATTAATTTTATTGTGCTTTTGCTCATTTTGAAGATTTTGACATTTTCACCTGAAGTGTACAATCGGGCTGAAAATGCATTTAAAGCCATAAAAAGTTCATTTTGGCTCTCACACCTTAACTAAATGTTGTAGACTCAAACTTTTTGCTGTCATTAGTGTATGTTAGCAAAATGAAGATGATTCAAGCATTAATTTCATTGTGCTTTTGCTCATTTTTAAGATTTTGACATTTTCACCTGAAGTGTACAATCGGGCTGAAAATGCATTTAAAGCCATAAAAAGTTCATTTTGGCTCTCACACCTTAACTAAATGTTGTAGACTCAAACTTTTTGCTGTCATTAGTGTATGTTAGCAAAATGAAGATGATTCAAGCATTAATTTCATTGTGCTTTTGCTCATTTTGAAGATTTTGACATTTTCACCTGAAGTGTACAATCAGGCTGAAAATGCATTTAAAGCCATAAAAAGTTAATTTTGGCTCTCACACCTTAACTAAATGTTGTAGACTCAAACTTTTTGCTGTCATTAGTGTATGTTAGCAAAATGAAGATGATTCAAGCATTAATTTCATTGTGCTTTTGCTCATTTTTAAGATTTTGACATTTTCACCTGAAGTGTACAATCGGGCTGAAAATGCATTTAAAGCCATAAAAAGTTCATTTTGGCTCTCACACCTTAACTAAATGTTGTAGACTCAAACTTTTTGCTGTCATTAGTGTATGTTAGCAAAATGAAGATGATTCAAGCATTAATTTCATTGTGCTTTTGCTCATTTTGAAGATTTTGACATTTTCACCTGAAGTGTACAATCAGGCTGAAAATGCATTTAAAGCCATAAAAAGTTCATTTTGGCTCTCACACCTTAACTAAATGTTGTAGACTCAAACTTTTTGCTGTCATTAGTGTATTTTAGCAAAATGAAGATGATTCAAGCATTAATTTCATTGTGCTTTTGCTCATTTTGAAGATTTTGACATTTTCACCTGAAGTGTACAATCAGGCTGAAAATGCATTTAAAGCCATAAAAAGTTCATTTTGGCTCTCACACCTTAACTAAATGTTGTAGACTCAAACTTTTTGCTGTCATTAGTGTATTTTAGCAAAATGAAGATGATTCAAGCATTAATTTCATTGTGCTTTTGCTCATTTTGAAGATTTTGACATTTTCACCTGAAGTGTACAATTAGGGGCTGAAAACGCGTTTAAAGCAATAAAAAGTTCATTTTGGCTCTCACACCTTAACTAAATGTTGTAGACTCAAACTTTTTGCTGTCATTAGTATATTTTAGCAAAATGAAGATGATTCAAGCATCAATTTTATTGTGCTTTTGCTCATTTTGAAGATTTTGACATTTTCACCTGAAGTGTACAATCAGGCTGAAAATGCATTTAAAGCCATAAAAAGTTCATTTTGGCTCTCACACCTTAACTAAATGTTGTAGACTCAAACTTTTTGCTGTCATTAGTGTATTTTAGCAAAATGAAGATGATTCAAGCATTAATTTCATTGTGCTTTTGCTCATTTTGAAGATTTTGACATTTTCACCTGAAGTGTACAATCAGGCTGAAAATGCATTTAAAGCCATAAAAAGTTCATTTTGGCTCTCACACCTTAACTAAATGTTGTAGACTCAAACTTTTTGCTGTCATTAGTGTATTTTAGCAAAATGAAGATGATTCAAGCATTAATTTCATTGTGCTTTTGCTCATTTTGAAGATTTTGACATTTTCACCTGAAGTGTACAATTAGGGGCTGAAAACGCGTTTAAAGCAATAAAAAGTTCATTTTGGCTCTCACACCTTAACTAAATGTTGTAGACTCAAACTTTTTGCTGTCATTAGTGTATGTTAGCAAAATGAAGATGATTCAAGCATTAATTTCATTGTGCTTTTGCTCATTTTGAAGATTTTGACATTTTCACCTGAAGTGTACAATCAGGCTGAAAATGCATTTAAAGCCATAAAAAGTTCATTTTGGCTCTCACACCTTAACTAAATGTTGTAGACTCAAACTTTTTGCTGTCATTAGTGTATTTTAGCAAAATGAAGATGATTCAAGCATTAATTTCATTGTGCTTTTGCTCATTTTGAAGATTTTGACATTTTCACCTGAAGTGTACAATTAGGGGCTGAAAACGCGTTTAAAGCAATAAAAAGTTCATTTTGGCTCTCACACCTTAAC
Organism: Leptonotus elevatus; assembly: GCF_054856555.1. NCBI lineage: Eukaryota > Metazoa > Chordata > Actinopteri > Syngnathiformes > Syngnathidae > Leptonotus > Leptonotus elevatus. Next base: position 5,439 of record NW_028233725.1, read on the forward strand.
TAAATGTTGTAGACTCAAACTTTTTGCTGTCATTAGTGTATTTTAGCAAAATGAAGATGATTCAAGCATTAATTTCATTGTGCTTTTGCTCATTTTGAAGATTTTGACATTTTCACCTGAAGTGTACAATCAGGCTGAAAATGCATTTAAAGCAATAAAAAGTTCATTTTGGCTCTCACACCTTAACTAAATGTTGTAGACTCAAACTTGTTGCTGTCATTAGTGTATTTTAGCAAAATGAAGATGATTCAAGCATTAATTTCATTGTGCTTTTGCTCATTTTGAAGATTTTGACATTTTCACCTGAAGTGTACAATTAGGGGCTGAAAACGCGTTTAAAGCAATAAAAAGTTCATTTTGGCTCTCACACCTTAACTAAATGTTGTAGACTCAAACTTTTTGCTGTCATTAGTGTATGTTAGCAAAATGAAGATGATTCAAGCATTAATTTCATTGTGCTTTTGCTCATTTTGAAGATTTTGACATTTTCACCTGAAGTGTACAATCAGGCTGAAAATGCATTTAAAGCCATAAAAAGTTCATTTTGGCTTTCACACCTTAACTAAATGTTGTAGACTCAAACTTTTTGCTGTCATTAGTGTATTTTAGCAAAATGAAGATGATTCAAGCATTAATTTCATTGTGCTTTTGCTCATTTTGAAGATTTTGACATTTTCACCTGAAGTGTACAATTAGGGGCTGAAAACGCGTTTAAAGCAATAAAAAGTTCATTTTGGCTCTCACACCTTAACTAAATGTTGTAGACTCAAACTTTTTGCTGTCATTAGTATATTTTAGCAAAATGAAGATGATTCAAGCATTAATTTTATTGTGCTTTTGCTCATTTTGAAGATTTTGACATTTTCACCTGAAGTGTACAATCAGGCTGAAAACGCGTTTAAAGCAATAAAAAGTTCATTTTGGCTCTCACACCTTAACTAAATGTTGTAGACTCAAACTTTTTGCTGTCATTAGTGTATGTTAGCAAAATGAAGATGATTCAAGCATTAATTTCATTGTGCTTTTGCTCATTTTGAAGATTTTGACATTTTCACCTGAAGTGTACAATCAGGCTGAAAATGCATTTAAAGCCATAAAAAGTTCATTTTGGCTCTCACACCTTAACTAAATGTTGTAGACTCAAACTTTTTGCTGTCATTAGTGTATTTTAGCAAAATGAAGATGATTCAAGCATTAATTTCATTGTGCTTTTGCTCATTTTGAAGATTTTGATATTTTCACCTGAAGTGTACAATTAGGGGCTGAAAACGCGTTTAAAGCAATAAAAAGTTCATTTTGGCTCTCACACCTTAACTAAATGTTGTAGACTCAAACTTTTTGCTGTCATTAGTATATTTTAGCAAAATGAAGATGATTCAAGCATTAATTTTATTGTGCTTTTGCTCATTTTGAGGATTTTGACATTTTCACCTGAAGTGTACAATTAGGGGCTGAAAACGCGTTTAAAGCAATAAAAAGTTCATTTTGGCTCTCACACCTTAACTAAATGTTGTAGACTCAAACTTTTTGCTGTCATTAGTATATTTTAGCAAAATGAAGATGATTCAAGCATTAATTTCATTGTGCTTTTGCTCATTTTGAAGATTTTGACATTTTCACCTGAAGTGTACAATCGGGCTGAAAATGCATTTAAAGCCATAAAAAGTTCATTTTGGCTCTCACACCTTAACTAAATGTTGTAGACTCAAACTTTTTGCTGTCATTAGTGTATGTTAGCAAAATGAAGATGATTCAAGCATTAATTTCATTGTGCTTTTGCTCATTTTGAAGATTTTGACATTTTCACCTGAAGTGTACAATCAGGCTGAAAATGCATTTAAAGCCATAAAAAGTTCATTTTGGCTCTCACACCTTAACTAAATGTTGTAGACTCAAACTTTTTGCTGTCATTAGTGTATTTTAGCAAAATGAAGATGATTCAAGCATTAATTTCATTGTGCTTTTGCTCATTTTGAAGATTTTGACATTTTCACCTGAAGTGTACAATCAGGCTGAAAATGCATTTAAAGCCATAAAAAGTTCATTTTGGCTCTCACACCTTAACTAAATGTTGTAGACTCAAACTTTTTGCTGTCATTAGTGTATTTTAGCAAAATGAAGATGATTCAAGCATTAATTTCATTGTGCTTTTGCTCATTTTGAAGATTTTGATATTTTCACCTGAAGTGTACAATTAGGGGCTGAAAACGCGTTTAAAGCAATAAAAAGTTCATTTTGGCTCTCACACCTTAACTAAATGTTGTAGACTCAAACTTTTTGCTGTCATTAGTATATTTTAGCAAAATGAAGATGATTCAAGCATTAATTTTATTGTGCTTTTGCTCATTTTGAAGATTTTGACATTTTCACCTGAAGTGTACAATCGGGCTGAAAATGCATTTAAAGCCATAAAAAGTTCATTTTGGCTCTCACACCTTAACTAAATGTTGTAGACTCAAACTTTTTGCTGTCATTAGTGTATGTTAGCAAAATGAAGATGATTCAAGCATTAATTTCATTGTGCTTTTGCTCATTTTGAAGATTTTGACATTTTCACCTGAAGTGTACAATCAGGCTGAAAATGCATTTAAAGCAATAAAAAGTTCATTTTGGCTCTCACACCTTAACTAAATGTTGTAGACTCAAACTTTTTGCTGTCATTAGTGTATTTTAGCAAAATGAAGATGATTCAAGCATTAATTTCATTGTGCTTTTGCTCATTTTGAAGATTTTGAATTTTTCACCTGAAGTGTACAATTAGGGGCTGAAAACGCGTTTAAAGCAATAAAAAGTTCATTTTGGCTCTCACACCTTAACTAAATGTTGTAGACTCAAACTTTTTGCTGTCATTAGTGTATTTTAGCAAAATGAAGATGATTCAAGCATTAATTTCATTGTGCATTTGCTCATTTTGAAGATTTTGACATTTTCACCTGAAGTGTACAATTAGGGGCTGAAAACGCGTTTAAAGCAATAAAAAGTTCATTTTGGCTCTCACACCTTAACTAAATGTTGTAGACTCAAACTTTTTGCTGTCATTAGTGTATGTTAGCAAAATGAAGATGATTCAAGCATTAATTTCATTGTGCTTTTGCTCATTTTGAAGATTTTGACATTTTCACCTGAAGTGTACAATCAGGCTGAAAATGCATTTAAAGCCATAAAAAGTTCATTTTGGCTCTCACACCTTAACTAAATGTTGTAGACTCAAACTTTTTGCTGTCATTAGTGTATTTTAGCAAAATGAAGATGATTCAAGCATTAATTTCATTGTGCTTTTGCTCATTTTGAAGATTTTGACATTTTCACCTGAAGTGTACAATTAGGGGCTGAAAACGCGTTTAAAGCAATAAAAAGTTCATTTTGGCTCTCACACCTTAACTAAATGTTGTAGACTCAAACTTTTTGCTGTCATTAGTGTATGTTAGCAAAATGAAGATGATTCAAGCATTAATTTCATTGTGCTTTTGCTCATTTTGAAGATTTTGACATTTTCACCTGAAGTGTACAATCAGGCTGAAAATGCATTTAAAGCCATAAAAAGTTCATTTTGGCTCTCACACCTTAACTAAATGTTGTAGACTCAAACTTTTTGCTGTCATTAGTGTATTTTAGCAAAATGAAGATGATTCAAGCATTAATTTCATTGTGCTTTTGCTCATTTTGAAGATTTTGACATTTTCACCTGAAGTGTACAATCGGGCTGAAAATGCATTTAAAGCCATAAAAAGTTCATTTTGGCTCTCACACCTTAACTAAATGTTGTAGACTCAAACTTTTTGCTGTCATTAGTGTATGTTAGCAAAATGAAGATGATTCAAGCATTAATTTCATTGTGCTTTTGCTCATTTTGAAGATTTTGACATTTTCACCTGAAGTGTACAATCGGGCTGAAAATGCATTTAAAGCAATAAAAAGTTCATTTTGGCTCTCACACCTTAACTAAATGTTGTAGATTCAAACTTTTTGCTGTCATTAGTGTATTTTAGCAAAATGAAGATGATTCAAGCATTAATTTCATTGTGCTTTTGCTCATTTTGAAGATTTTGACATTTTCACCTGAAGTGTACAATTAGGGGCTGAAAACGCGTTTAAAGCAATAAAAAGTTCATTTTGGCTCTCACACCTTAACTAAATGTTGTAGACTCAAACTTTTTGCTGTCATTAGTGTATTTTAGCAAAATGAAGATGATTCAAGCATTAATTTTATTGTGCTTTTGCTCATTTTGAAGATTTTGAATTTTTCACCTGAAGTGTACAATTAGGGGCTGAAAACGCGTTTAAAGCAATAAAAAGTTCATTTTGGCTCTCACACCTTAACTAAATGTTGTAGACTCAAACTTTTTGCTGTCATTAGTGTATGTTAGCAAAATGAAGATGATTGAAGTATTAATTTCATTGTGCTTTTGCTCATTTTGAAGATTTTGACATTTTCACCTGAAGTGTACAATTAGGGGCTGAAAACGCGTTTAAAGCAATAAAAAGTTCATTTTGGCTCTCACACCTTAACTAAATGTTGTAGACTCAAACTTTTTGCTGTCATTAGTATATTTTAGCAAAATGAAGATGATTCAAGCATTAATTTTATTGTGCTTTTGCTCATTTTGAAGATTTTGACATTTTCACCTGAAGTGTACAATCGGGCTGAAAATGCATTTAAAGCCATAAAAAGTTCATTTTGGCTCTCACACCTTAACTAAATGTTGTAGACTCAAACTTTTTGCTGTCATTAGTGTATGTTAGCAAAATGAAGATGATTCAAGCATTAATTTCAGTGTGCTTTTGCTCATTTTGAAGGACATTTTCACCTGAAGTGTACAATTAGGGGCTGAAAACGCGTTTAAAGCAATAAAAAGTTCATTTTGGCTCTCACACCTTAACTAAATGTTGTAGACTCAAACTTTTTGCTGTCATTAGTATATTTTAGCAAAATGAAGATGATTCAAGCATTAATTTTTTTTGTGCTTTTGCTCATTTTGAAGATTTTGACATTTTCACCTGAAGTGTACAATCAGGCTGAAAATGCATTTAAAGCCATAAAAAGTTCATTTTGGCTCTCACACCTTAACTAAATGTTGTAGACTCAAACTTTTTGCTGTCATTAGTGTATTTTAGCAAAATGAAGATGATTCAAGCATTAATTTCATTGTGCTTTTGCTCATTTTGAAGATTTTGACATTTTCACCTGAAGTGTACAATCAGGCTGAAAATGCATTTAAAGCAATAAAAAGTTCATTTTGGCTCTCACACCTTAACTAAATGTTGTAGATTCAAACTTTTTGCTGTCATTAGTGTATTTTAGCAAAATGAAGATGATTGAAGTATTAATTTCATTGTGCTTTTGCTCATTTTGAAGATTTTGACATTTTCACCTGAAGTGTACAATTAGGGGCTGAAAACGCGTTTAAAGCAATAAAAAGTTCATTTTGGCTCTCACACCTTAACTAAATGTTGTAGACTCAAACTTTTTGCTGTCATTAGTGTATGTTAGCAAAATGAAGATGATTCAAGCATTAATTTCATTGTGCTTTTGCTCATTTTGAAGATTTTGACATTTTCACCTGAAGTGTACAATCGGGCTGAAAATGCATTTAAAGCCATAAAAAGTTCATTTTGGCTCTCACACCTTAACTAAATGTTGTAGACTCAAACTTTTTGCTGTCATTAGTATATTTTAGCAAAATGAAGATGATTCAAGCATTAATTTTATTGTGCTTTTGCTCATTTTGAAGATTTTGACATTTTCACCTGAAGTGTACAATCAGGCTGAAAATGCATTTAAAGCCATAAAAAGTTCATTTTGGCTCTCACACCTTAACTAAATGTTGTAGACTCAAACTTTTTGCTGTCATTAGTGTATGTTAGCAAAATGAAGATGATTCAAGCATTAATTTCATTGTGCTTTTGCTCATTTTGAAGATTTTGACATTTTCACCTGAAGTGTACAATCAGGCTGAAAATGCATTTAAAGCCATAAAAAGTTCATTTTGGCTCTCACACCTTAACTAAATGTTGTAGACTCAAACTTTTTGCTGTCATTAGTGTATTTTAGCAAAATGAAGATGATTCAAGCATTAATTTTATTGTGCTTTTGCTCATTTTGAAGATTTTGACATTTTCACCTGAAGTGTACAATCAGGCTGAAAATGCATTTAAAGCCATAAAAAGTTCATTTTGGCTCTCACACCTTAACTAAATGTTGTAGATTCAAACTTTTTGCTGTCATTAGTGTATTTTAGCAAAATGAAGATGATTCAAGCATTAATTTCATTGTGCATTTGCTCATTTTGAAGATTTTGACATTTTCACCTGAAGTGTACAATTAGGGGCTGAAAACGCGTTTAAAGCAATAAAAAGTTCATTTTGGCTCTCACACCTTAACTAAATGTTGTAGACTCAAACTTTTTGCTGTCATTAGTGTATGTTAGCAAAATGAAGATGATTCAAGCATTAATTTCATTGTGCTTTTGCTCATTTTGAAGATTTTGACATTTTCACCTGAAGTGTACAATCAGGCTGAAAATGCATTTAAAGCCATAAAAAGTTCATTTTGGCTCTCACACCTTAACTAAATGTTGTAGACTCAAACTTTTTGCTGTCATTAGTGTATTTTAGCAAAATGAAGATGATTCAAGCATTAATTTCATTGTGCTTTTGCTCATTTTGAAGATTTTGACATTTTCACCTGAAGTGTACAATCAGGCTGAAAATGCATTTAAAGCCATAAAAAGTTCATTTTGGCTCTCACACCTTAACTAAATGTTGTAGACTCAAACTTTTTGCTGTCATTAGTGTATTTTAGCAAAATGAAGATGATTCAAGCATTAATTTCATTGTGCTTTTGCTCATTTTGAAGATTTTGACATTTTCACCTGAAGTGTACAATCGGGCTGAAAATGCATTTAAAGCGATAAAAAGTTCATTTTGGCTCTCACACCTTAACTAAATGTTGTAGACTCAAACTTTTTGCTGTCATTAGTGTATGTTAGCAAAATGAAGATGATTCAAGCATTAATTTCATTGTGCTTTTGCTCATTTTGAAGATTTTGACATTTTCACCTGAAGTGTACAATCAGGCTGAAAATGCATTTAAAGCCATAAAAAGTTCATTTTGGCTCTCACACCTTAACTAAATGTTGTAGACTCAAACTTTTTGCTGTCATTAGTGTATGTTAGCAAAATGAAGATGATTCAAGCATTAATTTCATTGTGCTTTTGCTCATTTTGAAGATTTTGACATTTTCACCTGAAGTGTACAATCGGGCTGAAAATGCATTTAAAGCCATAAAAAGTTCATTTTGGCTCTCACACCTTAACTAAATGTTGTAGACTCAAACTTTTTGCTGTCATTAGTGTATTTTAGCAAAATGAAGATGATTCAAGCATTAATTTCATTGTGCTTTTGCTCATTTTGAAGATTTTGACATTTTCACCTGAAGTGTACAATTAGGGGCTGAAAACGCGTTTAAAGCAATAAAAAGTTCATTTTGGCTCTCACACCTTAACTAAATGTTGTAGACTCAAACTTGTTGCTGTCATTAGTATATTTTAGCAAAATGAAGATGATTCAAGCATTCATTTTATTGTGCTTTTGCTCATTTTGAAGATTTTGACATTTTCACCTGAAGTGTACAATCGGGCTGAAAATGCATTTAAAGCCATAAAAAGTTCATTTTGGCTCTCACACCTTAACTAAATGTTGTAGACTCAAACTTTTTGCTGTCATTAGTGTATGTTAGCAAAATTAAGATGATTCAAGCATTAATTTCATTGTGCTTTTGCTCATTTTGAAGATTTTGACATTTTCACCTGAAGTGTACAATCAGGCTGAAAATGCATTTAAAGCCATAAAAAGTTCATTTTGGCTCTCACACCTTAACTAAATGTTGTAGACTCAAACTTTTTGCTGTCATTAGTATATTTTAGCAAAATGAAGATGATTCAAGCATTAATTTTATTGTGCTTTTGCTCATTTTGAAGATTTTGACATTTTCACCTGAAGTGTACAATCGGGCTGAAAATGCATTTAAAGCCATAAAAAGTTTATTTTGGCTCTCACACCTTAACTAAATGTTGTAGACTCAAACTTTTTGCTGTCATTAGTGTATTTTAGCAAAATGAAGATGATTCAAGCATTAATTTCATTGTGCTTTTGCTCATTTTGAAGATTTTGACATTTTTACCTGAAGTGTACAATCGGGCTGAAAATGCATTTAAAGCAATAAAAAGTTCATTTTGGCTCTCACACCTTAACTAAATGTTGTAGATTCAAACTTTTTGCTGTCATTAGTGTATTTTAGCAAAATGAAGATGATTCAAGCATTAATTTCATTGTGCTTTTGCTCATTTTGAAGATTTTGAATTTTTCACCTGAAGTGTACAATTAGGGGCTGAAAACGCGTTTAAAGCAATAAAAAGTTCATTTTGGCTCTCACACCTTAACTAAATGTTGTAGACTCAAACTTTTTGCTGTCATTAGTGTATTTTAGCAAAATGAAGATGATTCAAGCATTAATTTTATTGTGCTTTTGCTCATTTTGAAGATTTTGAATTTTTCACCTGAAGTGTACAATTAGGGGCTGAAAACGCGTTTAAAGCAATAAAAAGTTCATTTTGGCTCTCACACCTTAACTAAATGTTGTAGACTCAAACTTTTTGCTGTCATTAGTGTATGTTAGCAAAATGAAGATGATTCAAGCATTAATTTCATTGTGCTTTTGCTCATTTTGAAGATTTTGACATTTTCACCTGAAGTGTACAATCGGGCTGAAAATGCATTTAAAGCCATAAAAAGTTCATTTTGGCTCTCACACCTTAACTAAATGTTGTAGACTCAAACTTTTTGCTGTCATTAGTGTATGTTAGCAAAATGAAGATGATTCAAGCATTAATTTTATTGTGCTTTTGCTCATTTTGAAGATTTTGACATTTTCACCTGAAGTGTACAATTAGGGGCTGAAAACGCGTTTAAAGCAATAAAAAGTTCATTTTGGCTCTCACACCTTAACTAAATGTTGTAGACTCAAACTTTTTGCTGTCATTAGTATATTTTAGCAAAATGAAGATGATTCAAGCATTCATTTTATTGTGCTTTTGCTCATTTTGAAGATTTTGACATTTTCACCTGAAGTGTACAATCGGGCTGAAAATGCGTTTAAAGCCATAAAAAGTTCATTTTGGCTCTCACACCTTAACTAAATGTTGTAGACTCAAACTTTTTGCTGTCATTAGTGTATGTTAGCAAAATGAAGATGATTCAAGCATTAATTTCATTGTGCTTTTGCTCATTTTGAAGATTTTGACATTTTCACCTGAAGTGTACAATTAGGGGCTGAAAACGCGTTTAAAGCAATAAAAAGTTCATTTTGGCTCTCACACCTTAACTAAATGTTGTAGACTCAAACTTTTTGCTGTCATTAGTGTATGTTAGCAAAATGAAGATGATTCAAGCATTAATTTCATTGTGCTTTTGCTCATTTTGAAGATTTTGACATTTTCACCTGAAGTGTACAATCAGGCTGAAAATGCATTTAAAGCCATAAAAAGTTCATTTTGGCTCTCACACCTTAACTAAATGTTGTAGACTCAAACTTTTTGCTGTCATTAGTGTATGTTAGCAAAATGAAGATGATTCAAGCATTAATTTCATTGTGCTTTTGCTCATTTTGAAGATTTTGACATTTTCACCTGAAGTGTACAATTAGGGGCTGAAAATGCATTTAAAGCCATAAAAAGTTCATTTTGGCTCTCACACCTTAACTAAATGTTGTAGACTCAAACTTTTTGCTGTCATTAGTATATTTTAGCAAAATGAAGATGATTCAAGCATTCATTTTATTGTGCTTTTGCTCATTTTGAAGATTTTGACATTTTCACCTGAAGTGTACAATCGGGCTGAAAATGCATTTAAAGCCATAAAAAGTTCATTTTGGCTCTCACACCTTAACTAAATGTTGTAGACTCAAACTTTTTGCTGTCATTAGTGTATGTTAGCAAAATGAAGATGATTCAAGCATTAATTTCATTGTGCTTTTGCTCATTTTGAAGATTTTGACATTTTCACCTGAAGTGTACAATCAGGCTGAAAATGCATTTAAAGCCATAAAAAGTTCATTTTGGCTCTCACACCTTAACTAAATGTTGTAGACTCAAACTTTTTGCTGTCATTAGTGTATTTTAGCAAAATGAAGATGATTCAAGCATTAATTTCATTGTGCTTTTGCTCATTTTGAAGATTTTGACATTTTCACCTGAAGTGTACAATTAGGGGCTGAAAACGCGTTTAAAGCAATAAAAAGTTCATTTTGGCTCTCACACCTTAACTAAATGTTGTAGACTCAAACTTTTTGCTGTCATTAGTATATTTTAGCAAAATGAAGATGATTCAAGCATTAATTTTATTGTGCTTTTGCTCATTTTGAAGATTTTGACATTTTCACCTGAAGTGTACAATCGGGCTGAAAATGCATTTAAAGCCATAAAAAGTTCATTTTGGCTTTCACACCTTAACTAAATGTTGTAGACTCAAACTTTTTGCTGTCATTAGTGTATTTTAGCAAAATGAAGATGATTCAAGCATTAATTTCATTGTGCTTTTGCTCATTTTGAAGATTTTGACATTTTCACCTGAAGTGTACAATTAGGGGCTGAAAACGCGTTTAAAGCAATAAAAAGTTCATTTTGGCTCTCACACCTTAACTAAATGTTGTAGACTCAAACTTTTTGCTGTCATTAGTATATTTTAGCAAAATGAAGATGATTCAAGCATTAATTTCATTGTGCTTTTGCTCATTTTGAAGATTTTGACATTTTCACCTGAAGTGTACAATTAGGGGCTGAAAACGCGTTTAAAGCAATAAAAAGTTCATTTTGGCTCTCACACCTTAACTAAATGTTGTAGACTCAAACTTTTTGCTGTCATTAGTGTATTTTAGCAAAATGAAGATGATTCAAGCATTAATTTTATTGTGCTTTTGCTCATTTTGAAGATTTTGAATTTTTCACCTGAAGTGTACAATTAGGGGCTGAAAACGCGTTTAAAGCAATAAAAAGTTCATTTTGGCTCTCACACCTTAACTAAATGTTGTAGACTCAAACTTTTTGCTGTCATTAGTGTATGTTAGCAAAATGAAGATGATTGAAGCATTAATTTCATTGTGCTTTTGCTCATTTTGAAGATTTTGACATTTTCACCTGAAGTGTACAATTAGGGGCTGAAAACGCGTTTAAAGCAATAAAAAGTTCATTTTGGCTCTCACACCTTAACTAAATGTTGTAGACTCAAACTTTTTGCTGTCATTAGTATATTTTAGCAAAATGAAGATGATTCAAGCATTAATTTTATTGTGCTTTTGCTCATTTTGAAGATTTTGACATTTTCACCTGAAGTGTACAATCGGGCTGAAAATGCATTTAAAGCCATAAAAAGTTCATTTTGGCTCTCACACCTTAACTAAATGTTGTAGACTCAAACTTTTTGCTGTCATTAGTGTATGTTAGCAAAATGAAGATGATTCAAGCATTAATTTCAGTGTGCTTTTGCTCATTTTGAAGGACATTTTCACCTGAAGTGTACAATTAGGGGCTGAAAACGCGTTTAAAGCAATAAAAAGTTCATTTTGGCTCTCACACCTTAACTAAATGTTGTAGACTCAAACTTTTTGCTGTCATTAGTATATTTTAGCAAAATGAAGATGATTCAAGCATTAATTTTTTTTGTGCTTTTGCTCATTTTGAAGATTTTGACATTTTCACCTGAAGTGTACAATCAGGCTGAAAATGCATTTAAAGCCATAAAAAGTTCATTTTGGCTCTCACACCTTAACTAAATGTTGTAGACTCAAACTTTTTGCTGTCATTAGTGTATTTTAGCAAAATGAAGATGATTCAAGCATTAATTTCATTGTGCTTTTGCTCATTTTGAAGATTTTGACATTTTCACCTGAAGTGTACAATCAGGCTGAAAATGCATTTAAAGCAATAAAAAGTTCATTTTGGCTCTCACACCTTAACTAAATGTTGTAGATTCAAACTTTTTGCTGTCATTAGTGTATTTTAGCAAAATGAAGATGATTGAAGTATTAATTTCATTGTGCTTTTGCTCATTTTGAAGATTTTGACATTTTCACCTGAAGTGTACAATTAGGGGCTGAAAACGCGTTTAAAGCAATAAAAAGTTCATTTTGGCTCTCACACCTTAACTAAATGTTGTAGACTCAAACTTTTTGCTGTCATTAGTGTATGTTAGCAAAATGAAGATGATTCAAGCATTAATTTCATTGTGCTTTTGCTCATTTTGAAGATTTTGACATTTTCACCTGAAGTGTACAATCGGGCTGAAAATGCATTTAAAGCCATAAAAAGTTCATTTTGGCTCTCACACCTTAACTAAATGTTGTAGACTCAAACTTTTTGCTGTCATTAGTATATTTTAGCAAAATGAAGATGATTCAAGCATTAATTTTATTGTGCTTTTGCTCATTTTGAAGATTTTGACATTTTCACCTGAAGTGTACAATCAGGCTGAAAATGCATTTAAAGCCATAAAAAGTTCATTTTGGCTCTCACACCTTAACTAAATGTTGTAGACTCAAACTTTTTGCTGTCATTAGTGTATGTTAGCAAAATGAAGATGATTCAAGCATTAATTTCATTGTGCTTTTGCTCATTTTGAAGATTTTGACATTTTCACCTGAAGTGTACAATCAGGCTGAAAATGCATTTAAAGCCATAAAAAGTTCATTTTGGCTCTCACACCTTAACTAAATGTTGTAGACTCAAACTTTTTGCTGTCATTAGTGTATTTTAGCAAAATGAAGATGATTCAAGCATTAATTTTATTGTGCTTTTGCTCATTTTGAAGATTTTGACATTTTCACCTGAAGTGTACAATCAGGCTGAAAATGCATTTAAAGCCATAAAAAGTTCATTTTGGCTCTCACACCTTAACTAAATGTTGTAGATTCAAACTTTTTGCTGTCATTAGTGTATTTTAGCAAAATGAAGATGATTCAAGCATTAATTTCATTGTGCATTTGCTCATTTTGAAGATTTTGACATTTTCACCTGAAGTGTACAATTAGGGGCTGAAAACGCGTTTAAAGCAATAAAAAGTTCATTTTGGCTCTCACACCTTAACTAAATGTTGTAGACTCAAACTTTTTGCTGTCATTAGTGTATGTTAGCAAAATGAAGATGATTCAAGCATTAATTTCATTGTGCTTTTGCTCATTTTGAAGATTTTGACATTTTCACCTGAAGTGTACAATCAGGCTGAAAATGCATTTAAAGCCATAAAAAGTTCATTTTGGCTCTCACACCTTAACTAAATGTTGTAGACTCAAACTTTTTGCTGTCATTAGTGTATTTTAGCAAAATGAAGATGATTCAAGCATTAATTTCATTGTGCTTTTGCTCATTTTGAAGATTTTGACATTTTCACCTGAAGTGTACAATCAGGCTGAAAATGCATTTAAAGCCATAAAAAGTTCATTTTGGCTCTCACACCTTAACTAAATGTTGTAGACTCAAACTTTTTGCTGTCATTAGTGTATTTTAGCAAAATGAAGATGATTCAAGCATTAATTTCATTGTGCTTTTGCTCATTTTGAAGATTTTGACATTTTCACCTGAAGTGTACAATCGGGCTGAAAATGCATTTAAAGCGATAAAAAGTTCATTTTGGCTCTCACACCTTAACTAAATGTTGTAGACTCAAACTTTTTGCTGTCATTAGTGTATGTTAGCAAAATGAAGATGATTCAAGCATTAATTTCATTGTGCTTTTGCTCATTTTGAAGATTTTGACATTTTCACCTGAAGTGTACAATCAGGCTGAAAATGCATTTAAAGCCATAAAAAGTTCATTTTGGCTCTCACACCTTAACTAAATGTTGTAGACTCAAACTTTTTGCTGTCATTAGTGTATGTTAGCAAAATGAAGATGATTCAAGCATTAATTTCATTGTGCTTTTGCTCATTTTGAAGATTTTGACATTTTCACCTGAAGTGTACAATCGGGCTGAAAATGCATTTAAAGCCATAAAAAGTTCATTTTGGCTCTCACACCTTAACTAAATGTTGTAGACTCAAACTTTTTGCTGTCATTAGTGTATTTTAGCAAAATGAAGATGATTCAAGCATTAATTTCATTGTGCTTTTGCTCATTTTGAAGATTTTGACATTTTCACCTGAAGTGTACAATTAGGGGCTGAAAACGCGTTTAAAGCAATAAAAAGTTCATTTTGGCTCTCACACCTTAACTAAATGTTGTAGACTCAAACTTGTTGCTGTCATTAGTATATTTTAGCAAAATGAAGATGATTCAAGCATTCATTTTATTGTGCTTTTGCTCATTTTGAAGATTTTGACATTTTCACCTGAAGTGTACAATCGGGCTGAAAATGCATTTAAAGCCATAAAAAGTTCATTTTGGCTCTCACACCTTAACTAAATGTTGTAGACTCAAACTTTTTGCTGTCATTAGTGTATGTTAGCAAAATTAAGATGATTCAAGCATTAATTTCATTGTGCTTTTGCTCATTTTGAAGATTTTGACATTTTCACCTGAAGTGTACAATCAGGCTGAAAATGCATTTAAAGCCATAAAAAGTTCATTTTGGCTCTCACACCTTAACTAAATGTTGTAGACTCAAACTTTTTGCTGTCATTAGTATATTTTAGCAAAATGAAGATGATTCAAGCATTAATTTTATTGTGCTTTTGCTCATTTTGAAGATTTTGACATTTTCACCTGAAGTGTACAATCGGGCTGAAAATGCATTTAAAGCCATAAAAAGTTTATTTTGGCTCTCACACCTTAACTAAATGTTGTAGACTCAAACTTTTTGCTGTCATTAGTGTATTTTAGCAAAATGAAGATGATTCAAGCATTAATTTCATTGTGCTTTTGCTCATTTTGAAGATTTTGACATTTTTACCTGAAGTGTACAATCGGGCTGAAAATGCATTTAAAGCAATAAAAAGTTCATTTTGGCTCTCACACCTTAACTAAATGTTGTAGATTCAAACTTTTTGCTGTCATTAGTGTATTTTAGCAAAATGAAGATGATTCAAGCATTAATTTCATTGTGCTTTTGCTCATTTTGAAGATTTTGAATTTTTCACCTGAAGTGTACAATTAGGGGCTGAAAACGCGTTTAAAGCAATAAAAAGTTCATTTTGGCTCTCACACCTTAACTAAATGTTGTAGACTCAAACTTTTTGCTGTCATTAGTGTATTTTAGCAAAATGAAGATGATTCAAGCATTAATTTTATTGTGCTTTTGCTCATTTTGAAGATTTTGAATTTTTCACCTGAAGTGTACAATTAGGGGCTGAAAACGCGTTTAAAGCAATAAAAAGTTCATTTTGGCTCTCACACCTTAACTAAATGTTGTAGACTCAAACTTTTTGCTGTCATTAGTGTATGTTAGCAAAATGAAGATGATTCAAGCATTAATTTCATTGTGCTTTTGCTCATTTTGAAGATTTTGACATTTTCACCTGAAGTGTACAATCGGGCTGAAAATGCATTTAAAGCCATAAAAAGTTCATTTTGGCTCTCACACCTTAACTAAATGTTGTAGACTCAAACTTTTTGCTGTCATTAGTGTATGTTAGCAAAATGAAGATGATTCAAGCATTAATTTTATTGTGCTTTTGCTCATTTTGAAGATTTTGACATTTTCACCTGAAGTGTACAATTAGGGGCTGAAAACGCGTTTAAAGCAATAAAAAGTTCATTTTGGCTCTCACACCTTAACTAAATGTTGTAGACTCAAACTTTTTGCTGTCATTAGTATATTTTAGCAAAATGAAGATGATTCAAGCATTCATTTTATTGTGCTTTTGCTCATTTTGAAGATTTTGACATTTTCACCTGAAGTGTACAATCGGGCTGAAAATGCGTTTAAAGCCATAAAAAGTTCATTTTGGCTCTCACACCTTAACTAAATGTTGTAGACTCAAACTTTTTGCTGTCATTAGTGTATGTTAGCAAAATGAAGATGATTCAAGCATTAATTTCATTGTGCTTTTGCTCATTTTGAAGATTTTGACATTTTCACCTGAAGTGTACAATTAGGGGCTGAAAACGCGTTTAAAGCAATAAAAAGTTCATTTTGGCTCTCACACCTTAACTAAATGTTGTAGACTCAAACTTTTTGCTGTCATTAGTGTATGTTAGCAAAATGAAGATGATTCAAGCATTAATTTCATTGTGCTTTTGCTCATTTTGAAGATTTTGACATTTTCACCTGAAGTGTACAATCAGGCTGAAAATGCATTTAAAGCCATAAAAAGTTCATTTTGGCTCTCACACCTTAACTAAATGTTGTAGACTCAAACTTTTTGCTGTCATTAGTGTATGTTAGCAAAATGAAGATGATTCAAGCATTAATTTCATTGTGCTTTTGCTCATTTTGAAGATTTTGACATTTTCACCTGAAGTGTACAATTAGGGGCTGAAAATGCATTTAAAGCCATAAAAAGTTCATTTTGGCTCTCACACCTTAACTAAATGTTGTAGACTCAAACTTTTTGCTGTCATTAGTATATTTTAGCAAAATGAAGATGATTCAAGCATTCATTTTATTGTGCTTTTGCTCATTTTGAAGATTTTGACATTTTCACCTGAAGTGTACAATCGGGCTGAAAATGCATTTAAAGCCATAAAAAGTTCATTTTGGCTCTCACACCTTAACTAAATGTTGTAGACTCAAACTTTTTGCTGTCATTAGTGTATGTTAGCAAAATGAAGATGATTCAAGCATTAATTTCATTGTGCTTTTGCTCATTTTGAAGATTTTGACATTTTCACCTGAAGTGTACAATCAGGCTGAAAATGCATTTAAAGCCATAAAAAGTTCATTTTGGCTCTCACACCTTAACTAAATGTTGTAGACTCAAACTTTTTGCTGTCATTAGTGTATTTTAGCAAAATGAAGATGATTCAAGCATTAATTTCATTGTGCTTTTGCTCATTTTGAAGATTTTGACATTTTCACCTGAAGTGTACAATTAGGGGCTGAAAACGCGTTTAAAGCAATAAAAAGTTCATTTTGGCTCTCACACCTTAACTAAATGTTGTAGACTCAAACTTTTTGCTGTCATTAGTATATTTTAGCAAAATGAAGATGATTCAAGCATTAATTTTATTGTGCTTTTGCTCATTTTGAAGATTTTGACATTTTCACCTGAAGTGTACAATCGGGCTGAAAATGCATTTAAAGCCATAAAAAGTTCATTTTGGCTTTCACACCTTAACTAAATGTTGTAGACTCAAACTTTTTGCTGTCATTAGTGTATTTTAGCAAAATGAAGATGATTCAAGCATTAATTTCATTGTGCTTTTGCTCATTTTGAAGATTTTGACATTTTCACCTGAAGTGTACAATTAGGGGCTGAAAACGCGTTTAAAGCAATAAAAAGTTCATTTTGGCTCTCACACCTTAACTAAATGTTGTAGACTCAAACTTTTTGCTGTCATTAGTATATTTTAGCAAAATGAAGATGATTCAAGCATTAATTTTTTTTGTGCTTTTGCTCATTTTGAAGATTTTGACATTTTCACCTGAAGTGTACAATCAGGCTGAAAACGCGTTTAAAGCAATAAAAAGTTCATTTTGGCTCTCACACCTTAACTAAATGTTGTAGACTCAAACTTGTTGCTGTCATTAGTGTATGTTAGCAAAATGAAGATGATTCAAGCATTAATTTCATTGTGCTTTTGCTCATTTTGAAGATTTTGACATTTTCACCTGAAGTGTACAATCAGGCTGAAAATGCATTTAAAGCCATAAAAAGTTCATTTTGGCTCTCACACCTTAACTAAATGTTGTAGACTCAAACTTTTTGCTGTCATTAGTGTATTTTAGCAAAATGAAGATGATTCAAGCATTAATTTCATTGTGCTTTTGCTCATTTTGAAGATTTTGACATTTTCACCTGAAGTGTACAATCAGGCTGAAAATGCATTTAAAGCCATAAAAAGTTCATTTTGGCTCTCACACCTTAACTAAATGTTGTAGACTCAAACTTTTTGCTGTCATTAGTGTATGTTAGCAAAATGAAGATGATTCAAGCATTAATTTCATTGTGCTTTTGCTCATTTTGAAGATTTTGACATTTTCACCTGAAGTGTACAATCAGGCTGAAAATGCATTTAAAGCCATAAAAAGTTCATTTTGGCTCTCACACCTTAACTAAATGTTGTAGACTCAAACTTTTTGCTGTCATTAGTATATTTTAGCAAAATGAAGATGATTCAAGCATCAATTTTATTGTGCTTTTGCTCATTTTGAAGATTTTGACATTTTCACCTGAAGTGTACAATCAGGCTGAAAATGCATTTAAAGCCATAAAAAGTTCATTTTGGCTCTCACACCTTAACTAAATGTTGTAGACTCAAACTTTTTGCTGTCATTAGTGTATTTTAGCAAAATGAAGATGATTCAAGCATTAATTTCATTGTGCTTTTGCTCATTTTGAAGATTTTGACATTTTCACCTGAAGTGTACAATCAGGCTGAAAATGCATTTAAAGCCATAAAAAGTTCATTTTGGCTCTCACACCTTAACTAAATGTTGTAGACTCAAACTTTTTGCTGTCATTAGTGTATTTTAGCAAAATGAAGATGATTCAAGCATTAATTTCATTGTGCTTTTGCTCATTTTGAAGATTTTGACATTTTCACCTGAAGTGTACAATTAGGGGCTGAAAACGCGTTTAAAGCAATAAAAAGTTCATTTTGGCTCTCACACCTTAACTAAATGTTGTAGACTCAAACTTTTTGCTGTCATTAGTGTATGTTAGCAAAATGAAGATGATTCAAGCATTAATTTCATTGTGCTTTTGCTCATTTTGAAGATTTTGACATTTTCACCTGAAGTGTACAATCAGGCTGAAAATGCATTTAAAGCCATAAAAAGTTCATTTTGGCTCTCACACCTTAACTAAATGTTGTAGACTCAAACTTTTTGCTGTCATTAGTGTATTTTAGCAAAATGAAGATGATTCAAGCATTAATTTCATTGTGCTTTTGCTCATTTTGAAGATTTTGACATTTTCACCTGAAGTGTACAATTAGGGGCTGAAAACGCGTTTAAAGCAATAAAAAGTTCATTTTGGCTCTCACACCTTAACTAAATGTTGTAGACTCAAACTTTTTGCTGTCATTAGTATATTTTAGCAAAATGAAGATGATTCAAGCATTAATTTCATTGTGCTTTTGCTCATTTTGAAGATTTTGACATTTTCACCTGAAGTGTACAATCGGGCTGAAAATGCATTTAAAGCCATAAAAAGTTCATTTTGGCTCTCACACCTTAACTAAATGTTGTAGACTCAAACTTTTTGCTGTCATTAGTGTATTTTAGCAAAATGAAGATGATTCAAGCATTAATTTCATTGTGCTTTTGCTCATTTTGAAGATTTTGACATTTTCACCTGAAGTGTACAATTAGGGGCTGAAAACGCGTTTAAAGCAATAAAAAGTTCATTTTGGCTCTCACACCTTAACTAAATGTTGTAGACTCAAACTTTTTGCTGTCATTAGTGTATTTTAGCAAAATGAAGATGATTCAAGCATTAATTTCATTGTGCTTTTGCTCATTTTGAAGATTTTGACATTTTCACCTGAAGTGTACAATTAGGGGCTGAAAACGAGTTTAAAGCAATAAAAAGTTCATTTTGGCTCTCACACCTTAACTAAATGTTGTAGACTCAAACTTTTTGCTGTCATTAGTATATTTTAGCAAAATGAAGATGATTCAAGCATTAATTTTATTGTGCTTTTGCTCATTTTGAAGATTTTGACATTTTCACCTGAAGTGTACAATCGGGCTGAAAATGCATTTAAAGCCATAAAAAGTTCATTTTGGCTCTCACACCTTAACTAAATGTTGTAGACTCAAACTTTTTGCTGTCATTAGTGTATGTTAGCAAAATGAAGATGATTCAAGCATTAATTTCATTGTGCTTTTGCTCATTTTGAAGATTTTGACATTTTCACCTGAAGTGTACAATCAGGCTGAAAATGCATTTAAAGCCATAAAAAGTTCATTTTGGCTCTCACACCTTAAATAAATGTTGTAGACTCAAACTTTTTGCTGTCATTAGTGTATTTTAGCAAAATGAAGATGATTCAAGCATTAATTTCATTGTGCTTTTGCTCATTTTGAAGATTTTGACATTTTCACCTGAAGTGTACAATCAGGCTGAAAATGCATTTAAAGCCATAAAAAGTTAATTTTGGCTCTCACACCTTCACTAAATGTTGTAGACTCAAACTTTTTGCTGTCATTAGTGTATTTTAGCAAAATGAAGATGATTCAAGCATTAATTTCATTGTGCTTTTGCTCATTTTGAAGATTTTGACATTTTCACCTGAAGTGTACAATTAGGGGCTGAAAACGCGTTTAAAGCAATAAAAAGTTCATTTTGGCTCTCACACCTTAACTAAATGTCGTAGACTCAAACTTTTTGCTGTCATTAGTATATTTTAGCAAAATGAAGATGATTCAAGCATTAATTTTATTGTGCTTTTGCTCATTTTGAAGATTTTGACATTTTCACCTGAAGTGTACAATCGGGCTGAAAATGCATTTAAAGCCATAAAAAGTTCATTTTGGCTCTCACACCTTAACTAAATGTTGTAGACTCAAACTTTTTGCTGTCATTAGTGTATGTTAGCAAAATGAAGATGATTCAAGCATTAATTTCATTGTGCTTTTGCTCATTTTTAAGATTTTGACATTTTCACCTGAAGTGTACAATCGGGCTGAAAATGCATTTAAAGCCATAAAAAGTTCATTTTGGCTCTCACACCTTAACTAAATGTTGTAGACTCAAACTTTTTGCTGTCATTAGTGTATGTTAGCAAAATGAAGATGATTCAAGCATTAATTTCATTGTGCTTTTGCTCATTTTGAAGATTTTGACATTTTCACCTGAAGTGTACAATCAGGCTGAAAATGCATTTAAAGCCATAAAAAGTTCATTTTGGCTCTCACACCTTAACTAAATGGTGTAGACTCAAACTTTTTGCTGTCATTAGTATATTTTAGCAAAATGAAGATGATTCAAGCATTAATTTTATTGTGCTTTTGCTCATTTTGAAGATTTTGACATTTTCACCTGAAGTGTACAATCGGGCTGAAAATGCATTTAAAGCCATAAAAAGTTCATTTTGGCTCTCACACCTTAACTAAATGTTGTAGACTCAAACTTTTTGCTGTCATTAGTGTATGTTAGCAAAATGAAGATGATTCAAACATTAATTTCATTGTGCTTTTGCTCATTTTGAAGATTTTGACATTTTCACCTGAAGTGTACAATCAGGCTGAAAATGCATTTAAAGCCATAAAAAGTTCATTTTGGCTCTCACACCTTAACTAAATGTTGTAGACTCAAACTTTTTGCTGTCATTAGTGTATTTTAGCAAAATGAAGATGATTCAAGCATTAATTTCATTGTGCTTTTGCTCATTTTGAAGATTTTGACATTTTCACCTGAAGTGTACAATCAGGCTGAAAATGCATTTAAAGCCATAAAAAGTTAATTTTGGCTCTCACACCTTAACTAAATGTTGTAGACTCAAACTTTTTGCTGTCATTAGTGTATGTTAGCAAAATGAAGATGATTCAAGCATTAATTTCATTGTGCTTTTGCTCATTTTTAAGATTTTGACATTTTCACCTGAAGTGTACAATCGGGCTGAAAATGCATTTAAAGCCATAAAAAGTTCATTTTGGCTCTCACACCTTAACTAAATGTTGTAGACTCAAACTTTTTGCTGTCATTAGTGTATGTTAGCAAAATGAAGATGATTCAAGCATTAATTTCATTGTGCTTTTGCTCATTTTGAAGATTTTGACATTTTCACCTGAAGTGTACAATCAGGCTGAAAATGCATTTAAAGCCATAAAAAGTTCATTTTGGCTCTCACACCTTAACTAAATGTTGTAGACTCAAACTTTTTGCTGTCATTAGTGTATTTTAGCAAAATGAAGATGATTCAAGCATTAATTTCATTGTGCTTTTGCTCATTTTGAAGATTTTGACATTTTCACCTGAAGTGTACAATCAGGCTGAAAATGCATTTAAAGCCATAAAAAGTTCATTTTGGCTCTCACACCTTAACTAAATGTTGTAGACTCAAACTTTTTGCTGTCATTAGTGTATTTTAGCAAAATGAAGATGATTCAAGCATTAATTTCATTGTGCTTTTGCTCATTTTGAAGATTTTGACATTTTCACCTGAAGTGTACAATTAGGGGCTGAAAACGCGTTTAAAGCAATAAAAAGTTCATTTTGGCTCTCACACCTTAACTAAATGTTGTAGACTCAAACTTTTTGCTGTCATTAGTGTATGTTAGCAAAATGAAGATGATTCAAGCATTAATTTCATTGTGCTTTTGCTCATTTTGAAGATTTTGACATTTTCACCTGAAGTGTACAATCAGGCTGAAAATGCATTTAAAGCCATAAAAAGTTCATTTTGGCTCTCACACCTTAACTAAATGTTGTATACTCAAACTTTTTGCTGTCATTAGTGTATTTTAGCAAAATGAAGATGATTCAAGCATTAATTTCATTGTGCTTTTGCTCATTTTGAAGATTTTGACATTTTCACCTGAAGTGTACAATTAGGGGCTGAAAACGCGTTTAAAGCAATAAAAAGTTCATTTTGGCTCTCACACCTTAACTAAATGTTGTAGACTCAAACTTTTTGCTGTCATTAGTATATTTTAGCAAAATGAAGATGATTCAAGCATTAATTTTATTGTGCTTTTGCTCATTTTGAAGATTTTGACATTTTCACCTGAAGTGTACAATCGGGCTGAAAATGCATTTAAAGCCATAAAAAGTTCATTTTGGCTCTCACACCTTAACTAAATGTTGTAGACTCAAACTTTTTGCTGTCATTAGTGTATTTTAGCAAAATGAAGATGATTCAAGCATTAATTTCATTGTGCTTTTGCTCATTTTGAAGATTTTGACATTTTCACCTGAAGTGTACAATTAGGGGCTGAAAACGCGTTTAAAGCAATAAAAAATTCATTTTGGCTCTCACACCTTAACTAAATGTTGTAGACTCAAACTTTTTGCTGTCATTAGTGTATTTTAGCAAAATGAAGATGATTCAAGCATTAATTTCATTGTGCTTTTGCTCATTTTGAAGATTTTGACATTTTCACCTGAAGTGTACAATTAGGGGCTGAAAACGCGTTTAAAGCAATAAAAAGTTCATTTTGGCTCTCACACCTTAACTAAATGTTGTAGACTCAAACTTTTTGCTGTCATTAGTATATTTTAGCAAAATGAAGATGATTCAAGCATTAATTTTATTGTGCTTTTGCTCATTTTGAAGATTTTGACATTTTCACCTGAAGTGTACAATCGGGCTGAAAATGCATTTAAAGCCATAAAAAGTTCATTTTGGCTCTCACACCTTAACTAAATGTTGTAGACTCAAACTTTTTGCTGTCATTAGTGTATGTTAGCAAAATGAAGATGATTCAAGCATTAATTTCATTGTGCTTTTGCTCATTTTTAAGATTTTGACATTTTCACCTGAAGTGTACAATCGGGCTGAAAATGCATTTAAAGCCATAAAAAGTTCATTTTGGCTCTCACACCTTAACTAAATGTTGTAGACTCAAACTTTTTGCTGTCATTAGTGTATGTTAGCAAAATGAAGATGATTCAAGCATTAATTTCATTGTGCTTTTGCTCATTTTGAAGATTTTGACATTTTCACCTGAAGTGTACAATCAGGCTGAAAATGCATTTAAAGCCATAAAAAGTTCATTTTGGCTCTCACACCTTAACTAAATGTTGTAGACTCAAACTTTTTGCTGTCATTAGTGTATTTTAGCAAAATGAAGATGATTCAAGCATTAATTTCATTGTGCTTTTGCTCATTTTGAAGATTTTGACATTTTCACCTGAAGTGTACAATCAGGCTGAAAATGCATTTAAAGCCATAAAAAGTTCATTTTGGCTCTCACACCTTAACTAAATGTTGTAGACTCAAACTTTTTGCTGTCATTAGTGTATTTTAGCAAAATGAAGATGATTCAAGCATTAATTTCATTGTGCTTTTGCTCATTTTGAAGATTTTGACATTTTCACCTGAAGTGTACAATTAGGGGCTGAAAACGCGTTTAAAGCAATAAAAAGTTCATTTTGGCTCTCACACCTTAACTAAATGTTGTAGACTCAAACTTTTTGCTGTCATTAGTGTATGTTAGCAAAATGAAGATGATTCAAGCATTAATTTCATTGTGCTTTTGCTCATTTTGAAGATTTTGACATTTTCACCTGAAGTGTACAATCAGGCTGAAAATGCATTTAAAGCCATAAAAAGTTCATTTTGGCTCTCACACCTTAACTAAATGTTGTATACTCAAACTTTTTGCTGTCATTAGTGTATTTTAGCAAAATGAAGATGATTCAAGCATTAATTTCATTGTGCTTTTGCTCATTTTGAAGATTTTGACATTTTCACCTGAAGTGTACAATTAGGGGCTGAAAACGCGTTTAAAGCAATAAAAAGTTCATTTTGGCTCTCACACCTTAACTAAATGTTGTAGACTCAAACTTTTTGCTGTCATTAGTATATTTTAGCAAAATGAAGATGATTCAAGCATTAATTTTATTGTGCTTTTGCTCATTTTGAAGATTTTGACATTTTCACCTGAAGTGTACAATCGGGCTGAAAATGCATTTAAAGCCATAAAAAGTTCATTTTGGCTCTCACACCTTAACTAAATGTTGTAGACTCAAACTTTTTGCTGTCATTAGTGTATTTTAGCAAAATGAAGATGATTCAAGCATTAATTTCATTGTGCTTTTGCTCATTTTGAAGATTTTGACATTTTCACCTGAAGTGTACAATTAGGGGCTGAAAACGCGTTTAAAGCAATAAAAAATTCATTTTGGCTCTCACACCTTAACTAAATGTTGTAGACTCAAACTTTTTGCTGTCATTAGTGTATTTTAGCAAAATGAAGATGATTCAAGCATTAATTTCATTGTGCTTTTGCTCATTTTGAAGATTTTGACATTTTCACCTGAAGTGTACAATTAGGGGCTGAAAACGCGTTTAAAGCAATAAAAAGTTCATTTTGGCTCTCACACCTTAACTAAATGTTGTAGACTCAAACTTTTTGCTGTCATTAGTATATTTTAGCAAAATGAAGATGATTCAAGCATTAATTTTATTGTGCTTTTGCTCATTTTGAAGATTTTGACATTTTCACCTGAAGTGTACAATCGGGCTGAAAATGCATTTAAAGCCATAAAAAGTTCATTTTGGCTCTCACACCTTAACTAAATGTTGTAGACTCAAACTTTTTGCTGTCATTAGTGTATTTTAGCAAAATGAAGATGATTCAAGCATTAATTTCATTGTGCTTTTGCTCATTTTGAAGATTTTGACATTTTCACCTGAAGTGTACAATCAGGCTGAAAATGCATTTAAAGCCATAAAAAGTTCATTTTGGCTCTCACACCTTAAATAAATGTTGTAGACTCAAACTTTTTGCTGTCATTAGTGTATTTTAGCAAAATGAAGATGATTCAAGCATTAATTTCATTGTGCTTTTGCTCATTTTGAAGATTTTGACATTTTCACCTGAAGTGTACAATCAGGCTGAAAATGCATTTAAAGCCATAAAAAGTTAATTTTGGCTCTCACACCTTCACTAAATGTTGTAGACTCAAACTTTTTGCTGTCATTAGTGTATTTTAGCAAAATGAAGATGATTCAAGCATTAATTTCATTGTGCTTTTGCTCATTTTGAAGATTTTGACATTTTCACCTGAAGTGTACAATTAGGGGCTGAAAACGCGTTTAAAGCAATAAAAAGTTCATTTTGGCTCTCACACCTTAACTAAATGTCGTAGACTCAAACTTTTTGCTGTCATTAGTATATTTTAGCAAAATGAAGATGATTCAAGCATTAATTTTATTGTGCTTTTGCTCATTTTGAAGATTTTGACATTTTCACCTGAAGTGTACAATCGGGCTGAAAATGCATTTAAAGCCATAAAAAGTTCATTTTGGCTCTCACACCTTAACTAAATGTTGTAGACTCAAACTTTTTGCTGTCATTAGTGTATGTTAGCAAAATGAAGATGATTCAAACATTAATTTCATTGTGCTTTTGCTCATTTTGAAGATTTTGACATTTTCACCTGAAGTGTACAATCAGGCTGAAAATGCATTTAAAGCCATAAAAAGTTCATTTTGGCTCTCACACCTTAACTAAATGTTGTAGACTCAAACTTTTTGCTGTCATTAGTGTATTTTAGCAAAATGAAGATGATTCAAGCATTAATTTCATTGTGCTTTTGCTCATTTTGAAGATTTTGACATTTTCACCTGAAGTGTACAATCAGGCTGAAAATGCATTTAAAGCCATAAAAAGTTCATTTTGGCTCTCACACCTTAACTAAATGTTGTAGACTCAAACTTTTTGCTGTCATTAGTGTATTTTAGCAAAATGAAGATGATTCAAGCATTAATTTCATTGTGCTTTTGCTCATTTTGAAGATTTTGACATTTTCACCTGAAGTGTACAATTAGGGGCTGAAAACGCGTTTAAAGCAATAAAAAGTTCATTTTGGCTCTCACACCTTAACTAAATGTTGTAGACTCAAACTTTTTGCTGTCATTAGTATATTTTAGCAAAATGAAGATGATTCAAGCATCAATTTTATTGTGCTTTTGCTCATTTTGAAGATTTTGACATTTTCACCTGAAGTGTACAATCAGGCTGAAAATGCATTTAAAGCCATAAAAAGTTCATTTTGGCTCTCACACCTTAACTAAATGTTGTAGACTCAAACTTTTTGCTGTCATTAGTGTATGTTAGCAAAATGAAGATGATTCAAGCATTAATTTCATTGTGCTTTTGCTCATTTTGAAGATTTTGACATTTTCACCTGAAGTGTACAATCAGGCTGAAAATGCATTTAAAGCCATAAAAAGTTCATTTTGGCTCTCACACCTTAACTAAATGTTGTAGACTCAAACTTTTTGCTGTCATTAGTGTATTTTAGCAAAATGAAGATGATTCAAGCATTAATTTCATTGTGCTTTTGCTCATTTTGAAGATTTTGACATTTTCACCTGAAGTGTACAATTAGGGGCTGAAAACGCGTTTAAAGCAATAAAAAGTTCATTTTGGCTCTCACACCTTAACTAAATGTTGTAGACTCAAACTTTTTGCTGTCATTAGTATATTTTAGCAAAATGAAGATGATTCAAGCATTAATTTTATTGTGCTTTTGCTCATTTTGAAGATTTTGACATTTTCACCTGAAGTGTACAATCGGGCTGAAAATGCATTTAAAGCCATAAAAAGTTCATTTTGGCTCTCACACCTTAACTAAATGTTGTAGACTCAAACTTTTTGCTGTCATTAGTGTATTTTAGCAAAATGAAGATGATTCAAGCATTAATTTCATTGTGCTTTTGCTCATTTTGAAGATTTTGACATTTTCACCTGAAGTGTACAATTAGGGGCTGAAAACGCGTTTAAAGCAATAAAAAGTTCATTTTGGCTCTCACACCTTAACTAAATGTTGTAGACTCAAACTTTTTGCTGTCATTAGTGTATTTTAGCAAAATGAAGATGATTCAAGCATTAATTTCATTGTGCTTTTGCTCATTTTGAAGATTTTGACATTTTCACCTGAAGTGTACAATTAGGGGCTGAAAACGCGTTTAAAGCAATAAAAAGTTCATTTTGGCTCTCACACCTTAACTAAATGTTGTAGACTCAAACTTTTTGCTGTCATTAGTATATTTTAGCAAAATGAAGATGATTCAAGCATTAATTTTATTGTGCTTTTGCTCATTTTGAAGATTTTGACATTTTCACCTGAAGTGTACAATCGGGCTGAAAATGCATTTAAAGCCATAAAAAGTTCATTTTGGCTCTCACACCTTAACTAAATGTTGTAGACTCAAACTTTTTGCTGTCATTAGTGTATGTTAGCAAAATGAAGATGATTCAAGCATTAATTTCATTGTGCTTTTGCTCATTTTGAAGATTTTGACATTTTCACCTGAAGTGTACAATCAGGCTGAAAATGCATTTAAAGCCATAAAAAGTTCATTTTGGCTCTCACACCTTAACTAAATGTTGTAGACTCAAACTTTTTGCTGTCATTAGTGTATTTTAGCAAAATGAAGATGATTCAAGCATTAATTTCATTGTGCTTTTGCTCATTTTGAAGATTTTGACATTTTCACCTGAAGTGTACAATTAGGGGCTGAAAACGCGTTTAAAGCAATAAAAAGTTCATTTTGGCTCTCACACCTTAACTAAATGTTGTAGACTCAAACTTTTTGCTGTCATTAGTATATTTTAGCAAAATGAAGATGATTCAAGCATTAATTTTATTGTGCTTTTGCTCATTTTGAAGATTTTGACATTTTCACCTGAAGTGTACAATCGGGCTGAAAATGCATTTAAAGCCATAAAAAGTTCATTTTGGCTCTCACACCTTAACTAAATGTTGTAGACTCAAACTTTTTGCTGTCATTAGTGTATGTTAGCAAAATGAAGATGATTCAAGCATTAATTTCATTGTGCTTTTGCTCATTTTGAAGATTTTGACATTTTCACCTGAAGTGTACAATCAGGCTGAAAATGCATTTAAAGCCATAAAAAGTTCATTTTGGCTCTCACACCTTAAATAAATGTTGTAGACTCAAACTTTTTGCTGTCATTAGTGTATTTTAGCAAAATGAAGATGATTCAAGCATTAATTTCATTGTGCTTTTGCTCATTTTGAAGATTTTGACATTTTCACCTGAAGTGTACAATCAGGCTGAAAATGCATTTAAAGCCATAAAAAGTTAATTTTGGCTCTCACACCTTCACTAAATGTTGTAGACTCAAACTTTTTGCTGTCATTAGTGTATTTTAGCAAAATGAAGATGATTCAAGCATTAATTTCATTGTGCTTTTGCTCATTTTGAAGATTTTGACATTTTCACCTGAAGTGTACAATTAGGGGCTGAAAACGCGTTTAAAGCAATAAAAAGTTCATTTTGGCTCTCACACCTTAACTAAATGTTGTAGACTCAAACTTTTTGCTGTCATTAGTATATTTTAGCAAAATGAAGATGATTCAAGCATTAATTTTATTGTGCTTTTGCTCATTTTGAAGATTTTGACATTTTCACCTGAAGTGTACAATCGGGCTGAAAATGCATTTAAAGCCATAAAAAGTTCATTTTGGCTCTCACACCTTAACTAAATGTTGTAGACTCAAAATTTTTTGCTGTCATTAGTGTATGTTAGCAAAATGAAGATGATTCAAGAATTCATTTCATTGTGCTTTTGCTCATTTTGAAGATTTTGACATTTTCACCTGTAGTGTACAATCAGGCTGAAAATGCATTTAAAGCCATACAAAGTTCATTTTGTTTCTCACACCTTAACTAAATGTTGTAGACTCAAACTTTTTGCTGTCATTAGTGTATTTTAGCAAAATGAAGATGATTCAAGCATTAATTTCATTGTGCTTTTGCTCATTTTGAAGATTTTGACATTTTCACCTGAAGTGTACAATCAGGCTGAAAATGCATTTAAAGCCATAAAAAGTTCATTTTGGCTCTCACACCTTAACTAAATGTTGTAGACTCAAACTTTTTGCTGTCATTAGTGTATTTTAGCAAAATGAAGATGATTCAAGCATTAATTTCATTGTGCTTTTGCTCATTTTGAAGATTTTGACATTTTCACCTGAAGTGTACAATTAGGGGCTGAAAACGCGTTTAAAGCAATAAAAAGTTCATTTTGGCTCTCACACCTTAACTAAATGTTGTAGACTCAAACTTTTTGCTGTCATTAGTATATTTTAGCAAAATGAAGATGATTCAAGCATTAATTTTATTGTGCTTTTGCTCATTTTGAAGATTTTGACATTTTCACCTGAAGTGTACAATCGGGCTGAAAATTCATTTAAAGCCATAAAAAGTTCATTTTGGCTCTCACACCTTAACTAAATGTTGTAGACTCAAACTTTTTGCTGTCATTAGTGTATGTTAGCAAAATGAAGATGATTCAAGCATTAATTTCATTGTGCTTTTGCTCATTTTGAAGATTTTGACATTTTCACCTGAAGTGTACAATCAGGCTGAAAATGCATTTAAAGCCATAAAAAGTTCATTTTGGCTCTCACACCTTAACTAAATGTTGTAGACTCAAACTTTTTGCTGTCATTAGTGTATTTTAGCAAAATGAAGATGATTCAAGCATTAATTTCATTGTGCTTTTGCTCATTTTGAAGATTTTGACATTTTCACCTAAAGTGTACAATCAGGCTGAAAATGCATTTAAAGCCATAAAAAGTTCATTTTGGCTCTCACACCTTAACTAAATGTTGTAGACTCAAACTTTTTGCTGTCATTAGTGTATGTTAGCAAAATGAAGATGATTCAAGCATTAATTTCATTGTGCTTTTGCTCATTTTGAAGATTTTGACATTTTCACCTGAAGTGTACAATCAGGCTGAAAATGCATTTAAAGCCATAAAAAGTTCATTTTGGCTCTCACACCTTAACTAAATGTTGTAGACTCAAACTTTTTGCTGTCATTAGTGTATTTTAGCAAAATGAAGATGATTCAAGCATTAATTTCATTGTGCTTTTGCTCATTTTGAAGATTTTGACATTTTCACCTGAAGTGTACAATTAGGGGCTGAAAACGCGTTTAAAGCAATAAAAAGTTCATTTAGGCTCTCACACCTTAACTAAATGTTGTAGACTCAAACTTTTTGCTGTCATTAGTATATTTTAGCAAAATG
The DNA here is from genome assembly GCF_054856555.1 of Leptonotus elevatus. Taxonomy (NCBI): domain Eukaryota; kingdom Metazoa; phylum Chordata; class Actinopteri; order Syngnathiformes; family Syngnathidae; genus Leptonotus; species Leptonotus elevatus. The sequence continues at coordinate 36,270 of NW_028233725.1, forward strand.
AAGATGATTCAAGCATTAATTTCATTGTGCTTTTGCTCATTTTGAAGATTTTGACATTTTCACCTGAAGTGTACAATTAGGGGCTGAAAACGCGTTTAAAGCAATAAAAAGTTCATTTTGGCTCTCACACCTTAACTAAATGTTGTAGACTCAAACTTTTTGCTGTCATTAGTATATTTTAGCAAAATGAAGATGATTCAAGCATTAATTTTATTGTGCTTTTGCTCATTTTGAAGATTTTGACATTTTCACCTGAAGTGTACAATCGGGCTGAAAATGCATTTAAAGCCATAAAAAGTTCATTTTGGCTCTCACACCTTAACTAAATGTTGTAGACTCAAACTTTTTGCTGTCATTAGTGTATGTTAGCAAAATGAAGATGATTCAAGCATTAATTTCATTGTGCTTTTGCTCATTTTGAAGATTTTGACATTTTCACCTGAAGTGTACAATCAGGCTGAAAATGCATTTAAAGCCATAAAAAGTTCATTTTGGCTCTCACACCTTAACTAAATGTTGTAGACTCAAACTTTTTGCTGTCATTAGTGTATTTTAGCAAAATGAAGATGATTCAAGCATTAATTTCATTGTGCTTTTGCTCATTTTGAAGATTTTGACATTTTCACCTGAAGTGTACAATCAGGCTGAAAATGCATTTAAAGCCATAAAAAGTTCATTTTGGCTCTCACACCTTAACTAAATGTTGTAGACTCAAACTTTTTGCTGTCATTAGTGTATGTTAGCAAAATGAAGATGATTCAAGCATTAATTTCATTGTGCTTTTGCTCATTTTGAAGATTTTGACATTTTCACCTGAAGTGTACAATCAGGCTGAAAATGCATTTAAAGCCATAAAAAGTTCATTTTGGCTCTCACACCTTAACTAAATGTTGTAGACTCAAACTTTTTGCTGTCATTAGTGTATTTTAGCAAAATGAAGATGATTCAAGCATTAATTTCATTGTGCTTTTGCTCATTTTGAAGATTTTGACATTTTCACCTGAAGTGTACAATTAGGGGCTGAAAACGCGTTTAAAGCAATAAAAAGTTCATTTTGGCTCTCACACCTTAACTAAATGTTGTAGACTCAAACTTTTTGCTGTCATTACTATATTTTAGCAAAATGAAGATGATTCAAGCATTAATTTTATTGTGCTTTTGCTCATTTTGAAGATTTTGACATTTTCACCTGAAGTGTACAATCGGGCTGAAAATGCATTTAAAGCCATAAAAAGTTCATTTTGGCTCTCACACCTTAACTAAATGTTGTAGACTCAAACTTTTTGCTGTCATTAGTGTATGTTAGCAAAATGAAGATGATTCAAGCATTAATTTCATTGTGCTTTTGCTCATTTTGAAGATTTTGACATTTTCACCTGAAGTGTACAATCAGGCTGAAAATGTATTTAAAGCCATAAAAAGTTCATTTTGGCTCTCACACCTTAACTAAATGTTGTAGACTCAAACTTTTTGCTGTCATTAGTGTATTTTAGCAAAATGAAGATGATTCAAGCATTAATTTCATTGTGCTTTTGCTCATTTTGAAGATTTTGACATTTTCACCTGAAGTGTACAATTAGGGGCTGAAAACGCATTTAAAGCAATAAAAAGTTCATTTTGGCTCTCACACCTTAACTAAATGTTGTAGACTCAAACTTTTTGCTGTCATTAGTATATTTTAGCAAAATGAAGATGATTCAAGCATTAATTTTATTGTGCTTTTGCTCATTTTGAAGATTTTGACATTTTCACCTGAAGTGTACAATCGGGCTGAAAATGCATTTAAAGCCATAAAAGTTCATTTTGGCTCTCACACCTTAACTAAATGTTGTAGACTCAAACTTTTTGCTGTCATTAGCGTATTTTAGCAAAATGAAGATGATTCAAGCATTAATTTCATTGTGCTTTTGCTCATTTTGAAGATTTTGACATTTTCACCTGAAGTGTACAATTAGGGGCTGAAAACGCGTTTAAAGCAATAAAAAGTTCATTTTGGCTCTCACACCTTAACTAAATGTTGTAGACTCAAACTTTTTGCTGTCATTAGTATATTTTAGCAAAATGAAGATGATTCAAGCATTAATTTCATTGTGCTTTTGCTCATTTTGAAGATTTTGACATTTTCACCTGAAGTGTACAATTAGGGGCTGAAAACGCGTTTAAAGCAATAAAAAGTTCATTTTGGCTCTCACACCTTAACTAAATGTTGTAGACTCAAACTTTTTGCTGTCATTAGTATATTTTAGCAAAATGAAGATGATTCAAGCATTAATTTTATTGTGCTTTTGCTCATTTTGAAGATTTTGACATTTTCACCTGAAGTGTACAATCGGGCTGAAAATGCATTTAAAGCCATAAAAAGTTCATTTTGGCTCTCACACCTTAACTAAATGTTGTAGACTCAAACTTTTTGCTGTCATTAGTGTATGTTAGCAAAATGAAGATGATTCAAGCATTAATTTCATTGTGCTTTTGCTCATTTTGAAGATTTTGACATTTTCACCTGAAGTGTACAATCAGGCTGAAAATGCATTTAAAGCCATAAAAAGTTCATTTTGGCTCTCACACCTTAACTAAATGTTGTAGACTCAAACTTTTTGCTGTCATTAGTGTATTTTAGCAAAATGAAGATGATTCAAGCATTAATTTCATTGTGCTTTTGCTCATTTTGAAGATTTTGACATTTTCACCTGAAGTGTACAATCAGGCTGAAAATGCATTTAAAGCCATAAAAAGTTCATTTTGGCTCTCACACCTTAACTAAATGTTGTAGACTCAAACTTTTTGCTGTCATTAGTGTATGTTAGCAAAATGAAGATGATTCAAGCATTAATTTCATTGTGCTTTTGCTCATTTTGAAGATTTTGACATTTTCACCTGAAGTGTACAATCAGGCTGAAAATGCATTTAAAGCCATAAAAAGTTCATTTTGGCTCTCACACCTTAACTAAATGTTGTAGACTCAAACTTTTTGCTGTCATTAGTGTATTTTAGCAAAATGAAGATGATTCAAGCATTAATTTCATTGTGCTTTTGCTCATTTTGAAGATTTTGACATTTTCACCTGAAGTGTACAATTAGGGGCTGAAAACGCGTTTAAAGCAATAAAAAGTTCATTTTGGCTCTCACACCTTAACTAAATGTTGTAGACTCAAACTTTTTGCTGTCATTACTATATTTTAGCAAAATGAAGATGATTCAAGCATTAATTTTATTGTGCTTTTGCTCATTTTGAAGATTTTGACATTTTCACCTGAAGTGTACAATCGGGCTGAAAATGCATTTAAAGCCATAAAAAGTTCATTTTGGCTCTCACACCTTAACTAAATGTTGTAGACTCAAACTTTTTGCTGTCATTAGTGTATGTTAGCAAAATGAAGATGATTCAAGCATTAATTTCATTGTGCTTTTGCTCATTTTGAAGATTTTGACATTTTCACCTGAAGTGTACAATCAGGCTGAAAATGCATTTAAAGCCATAAAAAGTTCATTTTGGCTCTCACACCTTAACTAAATGTTGTAGACTCAAACTTTTTGCTGTCATTAGTGTATGTTAGCAAAATGAAGATGATTCAAGCATTAATTTCATTGTGCTTTTGCTCATTTTGAAGATTTTGACATTTTCACCTGAAGTGTACAATCAGGCTGAAAATGCATTTAAAGCCATAAAAAGTTCATTTTGGCTCTCACACCTTAACTAAATGTTGTAGACTCAAACTTTTTGCTGTCATTAGTGTATTTTAGCAAAATGAAGATGATTCAAGCATTAATTTCATTGTGCTTTTGCTCATTTTGAAGATTTTGACATTTTCACCTGAAGTGTACAATTAGGGGCTGAAAACGCGTTTAAAGCAATAAAAAGTTCATTTTGGCTCTCACACCTTAACTAAATGTTGTAGACTCAAACTTTTTGCTGTCATTACTATATTTTAGCAAAATGAAGATGATTCAAGCATTAATTTTATTGTGCTTTTGCTCATTTTGAAGATTTTGACATTTTCACCTGAAGTGTACAATCGGGCTGAAAATGCATTTAAAGCCATAAAAAGTTCATTTTGGCTCTCACACCTTAACTAAATGTTGTAGACTCAAACTTTTTGCTGTCATTAGTGTATGTTAGCAAAATGAAGATGATTCAAGCATTAATTTCATTGTGCTTTTGCTCATTTTGAAGATTTTGACATTTTCACCTGAAGTGTACAATCAGGCTGAAAATGTATTTAAAGCCATAAAAAGTTCATTTTGGCTCTCACACCTTAACTAAATGTTGTAGACTCAAACTTTTTGCTGTCATTAGTGTATTTTAGCAAAATGAAGATGATTCAAGCATTAATTTCATTGTGCTTTTGCTCATTTTGAAGATTTTGACATTTTCACCTGAAGTGTACAATTAGGGGCTGAAAACGCATTTAAAGCAATAAAAAGTTCATTTTGGCTCTCACACCTTAACTAAATGTTGTAGACTCAAACTTTTTGCTGTCATTAGTATATTTTAGCAAAATGAAGATGATTCAAGCATTAATTTTATTGTGCTTTTGCTCATTTTGAAGATTTTGACATTTTCACCTGAAGTGTACAATCGGGCTGAAAATGCATTTAAAGCCATAAAAGTTCATTTTGGCTCTCACACCTTAACTAAATGTTGTAGACTCAAACTTTTTGCTGTCATTAGCGTATTTTAGCAAAATGAAGATGATTCAAGCATTAATTTCATTGTGCTTTTGCTCATTTTGAAGATTTTGACATTTTCACCTGAAGTGTACAATTAGGGGCTGAAAACGCGTTTAAAGCAATAAAAAGTTCATTTTGGCTCTCACACCTTAACTAAATGTTGTAGACTCAAACTTTTTGCTGTCATTAGTGTATTTTAGCAAAATGAAGATGATTCAAGCATTAATTTCATTGTGCTTTTGCTCATTTTGAAGATTTTGACATTTTCACCTGAAGTGTACAATTAGGGGCTGAAAACGCGTTTAAAGCAATAAAAAGTTCATTTTGGCTCTCACACCTTAACTAAATGTTGTAGACTCAAACTTTTTGCTGTCATTAGTATATTTTAGCAAAATGAAGATGATTCAAGCATTAATTTTATTGTGCTTTTGCTCATTTTGAAGATTTTGACATTTTCACCTGAAGTGTACAATCGGGCTGAAAATGCATTTAAAGCCATAAAAAGTTCATTTTGGCTCTCACACCTTAACTAAATGTTGTAGACTCAAACTTTTTGCTGTCATTAGTGTATGTTAGCAAAATGAAGATGATTCAAGCATTAATTTCATTGTGCTTTTGCTCATTTTGAAGATTTTGACATTTTCACCTGAAGTGTACAATCAGGCTGAAAATGCATTTAAAGCCATAAAAAGTTCATTTTGGCTCTCACACCTTAACTAAATGTTGTAGACTCAAACTTTTTGCTGTCATTAGTGTATTTTAGCAAAATGAAGATGATTCAAGCATTAATTTCATTGTGCTTTTGCTCATTTTGAAGATTTTGACATTTTCACCTGAAGTGTACAATTAGGGGCTGAAAACGCGTTTAAAGCAATAAAAAGTTCATTTTGGCTCTCACACCTTAACTAAATGTTGTAGACTCAAACTTTTTGCTGTCATTAGTATATTTTAGCAAAATGAAGATGATTCAAGCATTAATTTTATTGTGCTTTTGCTCATTTTGAAGATTTGGACATTTTCACCTGAAGTGTACAATCGGGCTGAAAATGCATTTAAAGCCATAAAAAGTTCATTTTGGCTCTCACACCTTAACTAAATGTTGTAGACTCAAACTTTTTGCTGTCATTAGTGTATGTTAGCAAAATGAAGATGATTCAAGCATTAATTTCATTGTGCTTTTGCTCATTTTGAAGATTTTGACATTTTCACCTGAAGTGTACAATCAGGCTGAAAATGCATTTAAAGCCATAAAAAGTTCATTTTGGCTCTCACACCTTAAATAAATGTTGTAGACTCAAACTTTTTGCTGTCATTAGTGTATTTTAGCAAAATGAAGATGATTCAAGCATTAATTTCATTGTGCTTTTGCTCATTTTGAAGATTTTGACATTTTCACCTGAAGTGTACAATCAGGCTGAAAATGCATTTAAAGCCATAAAAAGTTAATTTTGGCTCTCACACCTTCACTAAATGTTGTAGACTCAAACTTTTTGCTGTCATTAGTGTATTTTAGCAAAATGAAGATGATTCAAGCATTAATTTCATTGTGCTTTTGCTCATTTTGAAGATTTTGACATTTTCACCTGAAGTGTACAATTAGGGGCTGAAAACGCGTTTAAAGCAATAAAAAGTTCATTTTGGCTCTCACACCTTAACTAAATGTTGTAGACTCAAACTTTTTGCTGTCATTAGTATATTTTAGCAAAATGAAGATGATTCAAGCATTAATTTTATTGTGCTTTTGCTCATTTTGAAGATTTTGACATTTTCACCTGAAGTGTACAATCGGGCTGAAAATGCATTTAAAGCCATAAAAAGTTCATTTTGGCTCTCACACCTTAACTAAATGTTGTAGACTCAAAATTTTTTGCTGTCATTAGTGTATGTTAGCAAAATGAAGATGATTCAAGAATTCATTTCATTGTGCTTTTGCTCATTTTGAAGATTTTGACATTTTCACCTGTAGTGTACAATCAGGCTGAAAATGCATTTAAAGCCATACAAAGTTCATTTTGTTTCTCACACCTTAACTAAATGTTGTAGACTCAAACTTTTTGCTGTCATTAGTGTATTTTAGCAAAATGAAGATGATTCAAGCATTAATTTCATTGTGCTTTTGCTCATTTTGAAGATTTTGACATTTTCACCTGAAGTGTACAATCAGGCTGAAAATGCATTTAAAGCCATAAAAAGTTCATTTTGGCTCTCACACCTTAACTAAATGTTGTAGACTCAAACTTTTTGCTGTCATTAGTGTATTTTAGCAAAATGAAGATGATTCAAGCATTAATTTCATTGTGCTTTTGCTCATTTTGAAGATTTTGACATTTTCACCTGAAGTGTACAATCAGGCTGAAAATGCATTTAAAGCCATAAAAAGTTCATTTTGGCTCTCACACCTTAACTAAATGTTGTAGACTCAAACTTTTTGCTGTCATTAGTGTATTTTAGCAAAATGAAGATGATTCAAGCATTAATTTCATTGTGCTTTTGCTCATTTTGAAGATTTTGACATTTTCACCTGAAGTGTACAATTAGGGGCTGAAAACGCGTTTAAAGCAATAAAAAGTTCATTTTGGCTCTCACACCTTAACTAAATGTTGTAGACTCAAACTTTTTGCTGTCATTAGTATATTTTAGCAAAATGAAGATGATTCAAGCATTAATTTTATTGTGCTTTTGCTCATTTTGAAGATTTTGACATTTTCACCTGAAGTGTACAATCGGGCTGAAAATTCATTTAAAGCCATAAAAAGTTCATTTTGGCTCTCACACCTTAACTAAATGTTGTAGACTCAAACTTTTTGCTGTCATTAGTGTATGTTAGCAAAATGAAGATGATTCAAGCATTAATTTCATTGTGCTTTTGCTGATTTTGAAGATTTTGACATTTTCACCTGAAGTGTACAATCAGGCTGAAAATGCATTTAAAGCCATAAAAAGTTCATTTTGGCTCTCACACCTTAACTAAATGTTGTAGACTCAAACTTTTTGCTGTCATTAGTGTATTTTAGCAAAATGAAGATGATTCAAGCATTAATTTCATTGTGCTTTTGCTCATTTTGAAGATTTTGACATTTTCACCTAAAGTGTACAATCAGGCTGAAAATGCATTTAAAGCCATAAAAAGTTCATTTAGGCTCTCACACCTTAACTAAATGTTGTAGACTCAAACTTTTTGCTGTCATTAGTATATTTTAGCAAAATGAAGATGATTCAAGCATTAATTTCATTGTGCTTTTGCTCATTTTGAAGATTTTGACATTTTCACCTGAAGTGTACAATTAGGGGCTGAAAACGCGTTTAAAGCAATAAAAAGTTCATTTTGGCTCTCACACCTTAACTAAATGTTGTAGACTCAAACTTTTTGCTGTCATTAGTATATTTTAGCAAAATGAAGATGATTCAAGCATTAATTTTATTGTGCTTTTGCTCATTTTGAAGATTTTGACATTTTCACCTGAAGTGTACAATCGGGCTGAAAATGCATTTAAAGCCATAAAAAGTTCATTTTGGCTCTCACACCTTAACTAAATGTTGTAGACTCAAACTTTTTGCTGTCATTAGTGTATGTTAGCAAAATGAAGATGATTCAAGCATTAATTTCATTGTGCTTTTGCTCATTTTGAAGATTTTGACATTTTCACCTGAAGTGTACAATCAGGCTGAAAATGCATTTAAAGCCATAAAAAGTTCATTTTGGCTCTCACACCTTAACTAAATGTTGTAGACTCAAACTTTTTGCTGTCATTAGTGTATTTTAGCAAAATGAAGATGATTCAAGCATTAATTTCATTGTGCTTTTGCTCATTTTGAAGATTTTGACATTTTCACCTGAAGTGTACAATCAGGCTGAAAATGCATTTAAAGCCATAAAAAGTTCATTTTGGCTCTCACACCTTAACTAAATGTTGTAGACTCAAACTTTTTGCTGTCATTAGTGTATGTTAGCAAAATGAAGATGATTCAAGCATTAATTTCATTGTGCTTTTGCTCATTTTGAAGATTTTGACATTTTCACCTGAAGTGTACAATCAGGCTGAAAATGCATTTAAAGCCATAAAAAGTTCATTTTGGCTCTCACACCTTAACTAAATGTTGTAGACTCAAACTTTTTGCTGTCATTAGTGTATTTTAGCAAAATGAAGATGATTCAAGCATTAATTTCATTGTGCTTTTGCTCATTTTGAAGATTTTGACATTTTCACCTGAAGTGTACAATTAGGGGCTGAAAACGCGTTTAAAGCAATAAAAAGTTCATTTTGGCTCTCACACCTTAACTAAATGTTGTAGACTCAAACTTTTTGCTGTCATTACTATATTTTAGCAAAATGAAGATGATTCAAGCATTAATTTTATTGTGCTTTTGCTCATTTTGAAGATTTTGACATTTTCACCTGAAGTGTACAATCGGGCTGAAAATGCATTTAAAGCCATAAAAAGTTCATTTTGGCTCTCACACCTTAACTAAATGTTGTAGACTCAAACTTTTTGCTGTCATTAGTGTATGTTAGCAAAATGAAGATGATTCAAGCATTAATTTCATTGTGCTTTTGCTCATTTTGAAGATTTTGACATTTTCACCTGAAGTGTACAATCAGGCTGAAAATGTATTTAAAGCCATAAAAAGTTCATTTTGGCTCTCACACCTTAACTAAATGTTGTAGACTCAAACTTTTTGCTGTCATTAGTGTATTTTAGCAAAATGAAGATGATTCAAGCATTAATTTCATTGTGCTTTTGCTCATTTTGAAGATTTTGACATTTTCACCTGAAGTGTACAATTAGGGGCTGAAAACGCATTTAAAGCAATAAAAAGTTCATTTTGGCTCTCACACCTTAACTAAATGTTGTAGACTCAAACTTTTTGCTGTCATTAGTATATTTTAGCAAAATGAAGATGATTCAAGCATTAATTTTATTGTGCTTTTGCTCATTTTGAAGATTTTGACATTTTCACCTGAAGTGTACAATCGGGCTGAAAATGCATTTAAAGCCATAAAAGTTCATTTTGGCTCTCACACCTTAACTAAATGTTGTAGACTCAAACTTTTTGCTGTCATTAGCGTATTTTAGCAAAATGAAGATGATTCAAGCATTAATTTCATTGTGCTTTTGCTCATTTTGAAGATTTTGACATTTTCACCTGAAGTGTACAATTAGGGGCTGAAAACGCGTTTAAAGCAATAAAAAGTTCATTTTGGCTCTCACACCTTAACTAAATGTTGTAGACTCAAACTTTTTGCTGTCATTAGTATATTTTAGCAAAATGAAGATGATTCAAGCATTAATTTCATTGTGCTTTTGCTCATTTTGAAGATTTTGACATTTTCACCTGAAGTGTACAATTAGGGGCTGAAAACGCGTTTAAAGCAATAAAAAGTTCATTTTGGCTCTCACACCTTAACTAAATGTTGTAGACTCAAACTTTTTGCTGTCATTAGTATATTTTAGCAAAATGAAGATGATTCAAGCATTAATTTTATTGTGCTTTTGCTCATTTTGAAGATTTTGACATTTTCACCTGAAGTGTACAATCGGGCTGAAAATGCATTTAAAGCCATAAAAAGTTCATTTTGGCTCTCACACCTTAACTAAATGTTGTAGACTCAAACTTTTTGCTGTCATTAGTGTATGTTAGCAAAATGAAGATGATTCAAGCATTAATTTCATTGTGCTTTTGCTCATTTTGAAGATTTTGACATTTTCACCTGAAGTGTACAATCAGGCTGAAAATGCATTTAAAGCCATAAAAAGTTCATTTTGGCTCTCACACCTTAACTAAATGTTGTAGACTCAAACTTTTTGCTGTCATTAGTGTATTTTAGCAAAATGAAGATGATTCAAGCATTAATTTCATTGTGCTTTTGCTCATTTTGAAGATTTTGACATTTTCACCTGAAGTGTACAATCAGGCTGAAAATGCATTTAAAGCCATAAAAAGTTCATTTTGGCTCTCACACCTTAACTAAATGTTGTAGACTCAAACTTTTTGCTGTCATTAGTGTATGTTAGCAAAATGAAGATGATTCAAGCATTAATTTCATTGTGCTTTTGCTCATTTTGAAGATTTTGACATTTTCACCTGAAGTGTACAATCAGGCTGAAAATGCATTTAAAGCCATAAAAAGTTCATTTTGGCTCTCACACCTTAACTAAATGTTGTAGACTCAAACTTTTTGCTGTCATTAGTGTATTTTAGCAAAATGAAGATGATTCAAGCATTAATTTCATTGTGCTTTTGCTCATTTTGAAGATTTTGACATTTTCACCTGAAGTGTACAATTAGGGGCTGAAAACGCGTTTAAAGCAATAAAAAGTTCATTTTGGCTCTCACACCTTAACTAAATGTTGTAGACTCAAACTTTTTGCTGTCATTACTATATTTTAGCAAAATGAAGATGATTCAAGCATTAATTTTATTGTGCTTTTGCTCATTTTGAAGATTTTGACATTTTCACCTGAAGTGTACAATCGGGCTGAAAATGCATTTAAAGCCATAAAAAGTTCATTTTGGCTCTCACACCTTAACTAAATGTTGTAGACTCAAACTTTTTGCTGTCATTAGTGTATGTTAGCAAAATGAAGATGATTCAAGCATTAATTTCATTGTGCTTTTGCTCATTTTGAAGATTTTGACATTTTCACCTGAAGTGTACAATCAGGCTGAAAATGCATTTAAAGCCATAAAAAGTTAATTTTGGCTCTCACACCTTAACTAAATGTTGTAGACTCAAACTTTTTGCTGTCATTAGTGTATGTTAGCAAAATGAAGATGATTCAAGCATTAATTTCATTGTGCTTTTGCTCATTTTGAAGATTTTGACATTTTCACCTGAAGTGTACAATCAGGCTGAAAATGCATTTAAAGCCATAAAAAGTTCATTTTGGCTCTCACACCTTAACTAAATGTTGTAGACTCAAACTTTTTGCTGTCATTAGTGTATTTTAGCAAAATGAAGATGATTCAAGCATTAATTTCATTGTGCTTTTGCTCATTTTGAAGATTTTGACATTTTCACCTGAAGTGTACAATTAGGGGCTGAAAACGCGTTTAAAGCAATAAAAAGTTCATTTTGGCTCTCACACCTTAACTAAATGTTGTAGACTCAAACTTTTTGCTGTCATTACTATATTTTAGCAAAATGAAGATGATTCAAGCATTAATTTTATTGTGCTTTTGCTCATTTTGAAGATTTTGACATTTTCACCTGAAGTGTACAATCGGGCTGAAAATGCATTTAAAGCCATAAAAAGTTCATTTTGGCTCTCACACCTTAACTAAATGTTGTAGACTCAAACTTTTTGCTGTCATTAGTGTATGTTAGCAAAATGAAGATGATTCAAGCATTAATTTCATTGTGCTTTTGCTCATTTTGAAGATTTTGACATTTTCACCTGAAGTGTACAATCAGGCTGAAAATGTATTTAAAGCCATAAAAAGTTCATTTTGGCTCTCACACCTTAACTAAATGTTGTAGACTCAAACTTTTTGCTGTCATTAGTGTATTTTAGCAAAATGAAGATGATTCAAGCATTAATTTCATTGTGCTTTTGCTCATTTTGAAGATTTTGACATTTTCACCTGAAGTGTACAATTAGGGGCTGAAAACGCATTTAAAGCAATAAAAAGTTCATTTTGGCTCTCACACCTTAACTAAATGTTGTAGACTCAAACTTTTTGCTGTCATTAGTATATTTTAGCAAAATGAAGATGATTCAAGCATTAATTTTATTGTGCTTTTGCTCATTTTGAAGATTTTGACATTTTCACCTGAAGTGTACAATCGGGCTGAAAATGCATTTAAAGCCATAAAAGTTCATTTTGGCTCTCACACCTTAACTAAATGTTGTAGACTCAAACTTTTTGCTGTCATTAGCGTATTTTAGCAAAATGAAGATGATTCAAGCATTAATTTCATTGTGCTTTTGCTCATTTTGAAGATTTTGACATTTTCACCTGAAGTGTAAAATTAGGGGCTGAAAACGCGTTTAAAGCAATAAAAAGTTAATTTTGGCTCTCACACCTTAACTAAATGTTGTAGACTCAAACTTTTTGCTGTCATTAGTATATTTTAGCAAAATGAAGATGATTCAAGCATTAATTTTATTGTGCTTTTGCTCATTTTGAAGATTTTGACATTTTCACCTGAAGTGTACAATCGGGCTGAAAATGCATTTAAAGCCATAAAAGTTCATTTTGGCTCTCACACCTTAACTAAATGTTGTAGACTCAAACTTTTTGCTGTCATTAGTATATTTTAGCAAAATGAAGATGATTCAAGCATTAATTTCATTGTGCTTTTGCTCATTTTGAAGATTTTGACATTTTCACCTGAAGTGTACAATTAGGGGCTGAAAACGCGTTTAAAGCAATAAAAAGTTCATTTTGGCTCTCACACCTTAACTAAATGTTGTAGACTCAAACTTTTTGCTGTCATTAGTATATTTTAGCAAAATGAAGATGATTCAAGCATTAATTTTATTGTGCTTTTGCTCATTTTGAAGATTTTGACATTTTCACCTGAAGTGTACAATCGGGCTGAAAATGCATTTAAAGCCATAAAAAGTTCATTTTGGCTCTCACACCTTAACTAAATGTTGTAGACTCAAACTTTTTGCTGTCATTAGTGTATGTTAGCAAAATGAAGATGATTCAAGCATTAATTTCATTGTGCTTTTGCTCATTTTGAAGATTTTGACATTTTCACCTGAGTGTACAATCAGGCTGAAAATGCATTTAAAGCCATAAAAAGTTCATTTTGGCTCTCACACCTTAACTAAATGTTGTAGACTCAAACTTTTTGCTGTCATTAGTGTATTTTAGCAAAATGAAGATGATTCAAGCATTAATTTCATTGTGCTTTTGCTCATTTTGAAGATTTTGACATTTTCACCTGAAGTGTACAATTAGGGGCTGAAAACGCATTTAAAGCAATAAAAAGTTCATTTTGGCTCTCACACCTTAACTAAATGTTGTAGACTCAAACTTTTTGCTGTCATTAGTATATTTTAGCAAAATGAAGATGATTCAAGCATTAATTTTATTGTGCTTTTGCTCATTTTGAAGATTTTGACATTTTCACCTGAAGTGTACAATCGGGCTGAAAATGCATTTAAAGCCATAAAAGTTCATTTTGGCTCTCACACCTTAACTAAATGTTGTAGACTCAAACTTTTTGCTGTCATTAGCGTATTTTAGCAAAATGAAGATGATTCAAGCATTAATTTCATTGTGCTTTTGCTCATTTTGAAGATTTTGACATTTTCACCTGAAGTGTACAATCAGGCTGAAAATGCATTTAAAGCCATAAAAAGTTCATTTTGGCTCTCACACCTTAACTAAATGTTGTAGACTCAAACTTTTTGCTGTCATTAGTGTATTTTAGCAAAATGAAGATGATTCAAGCATTAATTTCATTGTGCTTTTGCTCATTTTGAAGATTTTGACATTTTCACCTGAAGTGTACAATCAGGCTGAAAATGCATTTAAAGCCATAAAAAGTTCATTTTGGCTCTCACACCTTAACTAAATGTTGTAGACTCAAACTTTTTGCTGTCATTAGTGTATTTTAGCAAAATGAAGATGATTCAAGCATTAATTTCATTGTGCTTTTGCTCATTTTGAAGATTTTGACATTTTCACCTGAAGTGTACAATTAGGGGCTGAAAACGCGTTTAAAGCAATAAAAAGTTCATTTTGGCTCTCACACCTTAACTAAATGTTGTAGACTCAAACTTTTTGCTGTCATTAGTATATTTTAGCAAAATGAAGATGATTCAAGCATTAATTTTAATGTGCTTTTGCTCATTTTGAAGATTTTGACATTTTCACCTGAAGTGTACAATCGGGCTGAAAATGCATTTAAAGCCATTAAAAGTTCATTTTGGCTCTCACCCCTTAACTAAATGTTGTAGACTCAAACTTTTTGCTGTCATTAGTGTATTTTAGCAAAATGAAGATGATTCAAGCATTAATTTCATTGTGCTTTTGCTCATTTTGAAGATTTTGACATTTTCACCTGAAGTGTACAATTAGGGGCTGAAAACGCGTTTAAAGCAATAAAAAGTTCATTTTGGCTCTCACACCTTAACTAAATGTTGTAGACTCAAACTTTTTGCTGTCATTAGTGTATTTTAGCAAAATGAAGATGATTCAAGCATTAATTTCATTGTGCTTTTGCTCATTTTGAAGATTTTGACATTTTCACCTGTAGTGTACAATCGGGCTGAAAATGCATTTAAAGCCATAAAAAGTTCATTTTGGCTCTCACACCTTAACTAAATGTTGTAGACTCAAACTTTTTGCTGTCATTAGTGTATTTTAGCAAAATGAAGATGATTCAAGCATTAATTTCATTGTGCTTTTGCTCATTTTGAAGATTTTGACATTTTCACCTGAAGTGTACAATCAGGCTGAAAATGCATTTAAAGCCATAAAAAGTTCATTTTGGCTCTCACACCTTAACTAAATGTTGTAGACTCAAACTTTTTGCTGTCATTAGTGTATTTTAGCAAAATGAAGATGATTCAAGCATTAATTTCATTGTGCTTTTGCTCATTTTGACGATTTTGACATTTTCACCTGAAGTGTACAATCAGGCTGAAAATGCATTTAAAGCCATAAAAAGTTCATTTTGGCTCTCACACCTTAACTAAATGTTGTAGACTCAAACTTTTTGCTGTCATTAGTGTATGTTAGCAAAATGAAGATGATTCAAGCATTAATTTCATTGTGCTTTTGCTCATTTTGAAGATTTTGACATTTTCACCTGAAGTGTACAATCAGGCTGAAAATGCATTTAAAGCCATAAAAAGTTCATTTTGGCTCTCACACCTTAACTAAATGTTGTAGACTCAAACTTTTTGCTGTCATTAGTGTATGTTAGCAAAATGAAGATGATTCAAGCATTAATTTCATTGTGCTTTTGCTCATTTTGAAGATTTTGACATTTTCACCTGAAGTGTACAATCAGGCTGAAAATGCATTTAAAGCCATAAAAAGTTCATTTTGGCTCTCACACCTTAACTAAATGTTGTAGACTCAAACTTTTTGCTGTCATTAGTGTATTTTAGCAAAATGAAGATGATTCAAGCATTAATTTCATTGTGCTTTTGCTCATTTTGAAGATTTTGACATTTTCACCTGAAGTGTACAATTAGGGGCTAAAAACGCGTTTAAAGCAATAAAAAGTTCATTTTGGCTCTCACACCTTAACTAAATGTTGTAGACTCAAACTTTTTGCTGTCATTAGTGTATTTTAGCAAAATGAAGATGATTCAAGCATTAATTTCATTGTGCTTTTGCTCATTTTGAAGATTTTGACATTTTCACCTGAAGTGTACAATTAGGGGCTGAAAACGCGTTTAAAGCAATAAAAAGTTCATTTTGGCTCTCACACCTTAACTAAATGTTGTAGACTCAAACTTTTTGCTGTCATTAGTGTATGTTAGCAAAATGAAGATGATTCAAGAATTAATTTCATTGTGCTTTTGCTCATTTTGAAGATTTTGACATTTTCACCTGTAGTGTACAATCAGGCTGAAAATGCATTTAAAGCCATACAAAGTTCATTTTGGCTCTCACACCTTAACTAAATGTTGTAGACTCAAACTTTTTGCTGTCATTAGTGTATTTTAGCAAAATGAAGATGATTCAAGCATTAATTTCATTGTGCTTTTGCTCATTTTGAAGATTTTGACATTTTCACCTGAAGTGTACAATCAGGCTGAAAATGCATTTAAAGCCATAAAAAGTTCATTTTGGCTCTCACACCTTAACTAAATGTTGTAGACTCAAACTTTTTGCTGTCATTAGTGTATTTTAGCAAAATGAAGATGATTCAAGCATTAATTTCATTGTGCTTTTGCTCATTTTGAAGATTTTGACATTTTCACCTGAAGTGTACAATCAGGCTGAAAATGCATTTAAAGCCATAAAAAGTTCATTTTGGCTCTCACACCTTAACTAAATGTTGTAGACTCAAACTTTTTGCTGTCATTAGTGTATGTTAGCAAAATGAAGATGATTCAAACATTAATTTCATTGTGCTTTTGCTCATTTTGAAGATTTTGACATTTTCACCTGAAGTGTACAATCAGGCTGAAAATGCATTTAAAGCCATAAAAAGTTCATTTTGGCTCTCACACCTTAACTAAATGTTGTAGACTCAAACTTTTTGCTGTCATTAGTGTATTTTAGCAAAATGAAGATGATTCAAGCATTAATTTCATTGTGCTTTTGCTCATTTTGAAGATTTTGACATTTTCACCTGAAGTGTACAATTAGGGGCTGAAAACGCGTTTAAAGCAATAAAAAGTTCATTTTGGCTCTCACACCTTAACTAAATGTTGTAGACTCAAACTTTTTTCTGTCATTAGTATATTTTAGCAAAATGAAGATGATTCAAGCATTAATTTTATTGTGCTTTTGCTCATTTTGAAGATTTTGACATTTTCACCTGAAGTGTACAATCGGGCTGAAAATGCATTTAAAGCCATAAAAAGTTCATTTTGGCTCTCACACCTTAACTAAATGTTGTAGACTCAAACTTTTTGCTGTCATTAGTATATTTTAGCAAAATGAAGATGATTCAAGCATTAATTTTATTGTGCTTTTGCTCATTTTGAAGATTTTGACATTTTCACCTGAAGTGTACAATCGGGCTGAAAATGCATTTAAAGCCATAAAAGTTCATTTTGGCTCTCACACCTTAACTAAATGTTGTAGACTCAAACTTTTTGCTGTCATTAGTGTATTTTAGCAAAATGAAGATGATTCAAGCATTAATTTCATTGTGCTTTTGCTCATTTTGAAAATTCATTTAAAGCCATAAAAAGTTCATTTTGGCTCTCACACCTTAACTAAATGTTGTAGACTCAAACTTTTTGCTGTCATTAGTGTATGTTAGCAAAATGAAGATGATTCAAGCATTAATTTCATTGTGCTTTTGCTCATTTTGAAGATTTTGACATTTTCACCTGAAGTGTACAATCAGGCTGAAAATGCATTTAAAGCCATAAAAAGTTCATTTTGGCTCTCACACCTTAACTAAATGTTGTAGACTCAAACTTTTTGCTGTCATTAGTGTATTTTAGCAAAATGAAGATGATTCAAGCATTAATTTCATTGTGCTTTTGCTCATTTTGAAGATTTTGACATTTTCACCTGAAGTGTACAATCAGGCTGAAAATGCATTTAAAGCCATAAAAAGTTCATTTTGGCTCTCACACCTTAACTAAATGTTGTAGACTCAAACTTTTTGCTGTCATTAGTGTATGTTAGCAAAATGAAGATGATTCAAGCATTAATTTCATTGTGCTTTTGCTCATTTTGAAGATTTTGACATTTTCACCTGAAGTGTACAATCAGGCTGAAAATGCATTTAAAGCCATAAAAAGTTCATTTTGGCTCTCACACCTTAACTAAATGTTGTAGACTCAAACTTTTTGCTGTCATTAGTGTATTTTAGCAAAATGAAGATGATTCAAGCATTAATTTCATTGTGCTTTTGCTCATTTTGAAGATTTTGACATTTTCACCTGAAGTGTACAATTAGGGGCTGAAAACGCGTTTAAAGCCATAAAAAGTTCATTTTGGCTCTCACACCTTAACTAAATGTTGTAGACTCAAACTTTTTGCTGTCATTAGTGTATTTTAGCAAAATGAAGATGATTCAAGCATTAATTTCATTGTGCTTTTGCTCATTTTGAAGATTTTGACATTTTCACCTGAAGTGTACAATCAGGCTGAAAATGCATTTAAAGCCATAAAAAGTTCATTTTGGCTCTCACACCTTAACTAAATGTTGTAGACTCAAACTTTTTGCTGTCATTAGTGTATTTTAGCAAAATGAAGATGATTCAAGCATTAATTTCATTGTGCTTTTGCTCATTTTGAAGATTTTGACATTTTCACCTGAAGTGTACAATTAGGGGCTGAAAACGCGTTTAAAGCAATAAAAAGTTCATTTTGGCTCTCACACCTTAACTAAATGTTGTAGACTCAAACTTTTTGCTGTCATTAGTATATTTTAGCAAAATGAAGATGATTCAAGCATTAATTTTATTGTGCTTTTGCTCATTTTGAAGATTTTGACATTTTCACCTGAAGTGTACAATCGGGCTGAAAATTCATTTAAAGCCATAAAAAGTTCATTTTGGCTCTCACACCTTAACTAAATGTTGTAGACTCAAACTTTTTGCTGTCATTAGTGTATGTTAGCAAAATGAAGATGATTCAAGCATTAATTTCATTGTGCTTTTGCTCATTTTGAAGATTTTGACATTTTCACCTGAAGTGTACAATCAGGCTGAAAATGCATTTAAAGCCATAAAAAGTTCATTTTGGCTCTCACACCTTAACTAAATGTTGTAGACTCAAACTTTTTGCTGTCATTAGTGTATTTTAGCAAAATGAAGATGATTCAAGCATTAATTTCATTGTGCTTTTGCTCATTTTGAAGATTTTGACATTTTCACCTGAAGTGTACAATCAGGCTGAAAATGCATTTAAAGCCATAAAAAGTTCATTTTGGCTCTCACACCTTAACTAAATGTTGTAGACTCAAACTTTTTGCTGTCATTAGTGTATGTTAGCAAAATGAAGATGATTCAAGCATTAATTTCATTGTGCTTTTGCTCATTTTGAAGATTTTGACATTTTCACCTGAAGTGTACAATCAGGCTGAAAATGCATTTAAAGCCATAAAAAGTTCATTTTGGCTCTCACACCTTAACTAAATGTTGTAGACTCAAACTTTTTGCTGTCATTAGTGTATTTTAGCAAAATGAAGATGATTCAAGCATTAATTTCATTGTGCTTTTGCTCATTTTGAAGATTTTGACATTTTCACCTGAAGTGTACAATTAGGGGCTGAAAACGCGTTTAAAGCCATAAAAAGTTCATTTTGGCTCTCACACCTTAACTAAATGTTGTAGACTCAAACTTTTTGCTGTCATTAGTATATTTTAGCAAAATGAAGATGATTCAAGCATTAATTTTATTGTGCTTTTGCTCATTTTGAAGATTTTGACATTTTCACCTGAAGTGTACAATCGGGCTGAAAATGCATTTAAAGCCATAAAAGTTCATTTTGGCTCTCACACCTTAACTAAATGTTGTAGACTCAAACTTTTTGCTGTCATTAGTGTATTTTAGCAAAATGAAGATGATTCAAGCATTAATTTCATTGTGCTTTTGCTCATTTTGAAGATTTTGACATTTTCACCTGAAGTGTACAATCAGGCTGAAAATGCATTTAAAGCCATAAAAAGTTCATTTTGGCTCTCACACCTTAACTAAATGTTGTAGACTCAAACTTTTTGCTGTCATTAGTGTATTTTAGCAAAATGAAGATGATTCAAGCATTAATTTCATTGTGCTTTTGCTCATTTTGAAGATTTTGACATTTTCACCTGAAGTGTACAATCAGGCTGAAAATGCATTTAAAGCCATAAAAAGTTAATTTTGGCTCTCACACCTTAACTAAATGTTGTAGATTCAAACTTTTTGCTGTCATTAGTGTATTTTAGCAAAATGAAGATGATTCAAGCATTAATTTCATTGTGCTTTTGCTCATTTTGAAGATTTTGACATTTTCACCTGAAGTGTACAATTAGGGGCTGAAAACGCGTTTAAAGCAATAAAAAGTTCATTTAGGCTCTCACACCTTAACTAAATGTTGTAGACTCAAACTTTTTGCTGTCATTAGTATATTTTAGCAAAATGAAGATGATTCAAGCATTAATTTCATTGTGCTTTTGCTCATTTTGAAGATTTTGACATTTTCACCTGAAGTGTACAATTAGGGGCTGAAAACGCGTTTAAAGCAATAAAAAGTTCATTTTGGCTCTCACACCTTAACTAAATGTTGTAGACTCAAATTTTTGCTGTCATTAGTATATTTTAGCAAAATGAAGATGATTCAAGCATTAATTTTATTGTGCTTTTGCTCATTTTGAAGATTTTGACATTTTCACCTGAAGTGTACAATCGGGCTGAAAATGCATTTAAAGCCATAAAAAGTTCATTTTGGCTCTCACACCTTAACTAAATGTTGTAGACTCAAACTTTTTGCTGTCATTAGTGTATGTTAGCAAAATGAAGATGATTCAAGCATTAATTTCATTGTGCTTTTGCTCATTTTGAAGATTTTGACATTTTCACCTGAAGTGTACAATCAGGCTGAAAATGCATTTAAAGCCATAAAAAGTTCATTTTGGCTCTCACACCTTAACTAAATGTTGTAGACTCAAACTTTTTGCTGTCATTAGTGTATTTTAGCAAAATGAAGATGATTCAAGCATTAATTTCATTGTGCTTTTGCTCATTTTGAAGATTTTGACATTTTCACCTGAAGTGTACAATCAGGCTGAAAATGCATTTAAAGCCATAAAAAGTTCATTTTGGCTCTCACACCTTAACTAAATGTTGTAGACTCAAACTTTTTGCTGTCATTAGTGTATGTTAGCAAAATGAAGATGATTCAAGCATTAATTTCATTGTGCTTTTGCTCATTTTGAAGATTTTGACATTTTCACCTGAAGTGTACAATCAGGCTGAAAATGCATTTAAAGCCATAAAAAGTTCATTTTGGCTCTCACACCTTAACTAAATGTTGTAGACTCAAACTTTTTGCTGTCATTAGTGTATTTTAGCAAAATGAAGATGATTCAAGCATTAATTTCATTGTGCTTTTGCTCATTTTGAAGATTTTGACATTTTCACCTGAAGTGTACAATTAGGGGCTGAAAACGCGTTTAAAGCAATAAAAAGTTCATTTTGGCTCTCACACCTTAACTAAATGTTGTAGACTCAAACTTTTTGCTGTCATTAGTATATTTTAGCAAAATGAAGATGATTCAAGCATTAATTTTATTGTGCTTTTGCTCATTTTGAAGATTTTGACATTTTCACCTGAAGTGTACAATCGGGCTGAAAATGCATTTAAAGCCATAAAAAGTTCATTTTGGCTCTCACACCTTAACTAAATGTTGTAGACTCAAACTTTTTGCTGTCATTAGTGTATGTTAGCAAAATGAAGATGATTCAAGCATTAATTTCATTGTGCTTTTGCTCATTTTGAAGATTTTGACATTTTCACCTGAAGTGTACAATCAGGCTGAAAATGCATTTAAAGCCATAAAAAGTTCATTTTGGCTCTCACACCTTAACTAAATGTTGTAGACTCAAACTTTTTGCTGTCATTAGTGTATTTTAGCAAAATGAAGATGATTCAAGCATTAATTTCATTGTGCTTTTGCTCATTTTGAAGATTTTGACATTTTCACCTGAAGTGTACAATTAGGGGCTGAAAACGCATTTAAAGCAATAAAAAGTTCATTTTGGCTCTCACACCTTAACTAAATGTTGTAGACTCAAACTTTTTGCTGTCATTAGTATATTTTAGCAAAATGAAGATGATTCAAGCATTAATTTTATTGTGCTTTTGCTCATTTTGAAGATTTTGACATTTTCACCTGAAGTGTACAATCGGGCTGAAAATGCATTTAAAGCCATAAAAGTTCATTTTGGCTCTCACACCTTAACTAAATGTTGTAGACTCAAACTTTTTGCTGTCATTAGCGTATTTTAGCAAAATGAAGATGATTCAAGCATTAATTTCATTGTGCTTTTGCTCATTTTGAAGATTTTGACATTTTCACCTGAAGTGTACAATTAGGGGCTGAAAACGCGTTTAAAGCAATAAAAAGTTCATTTTGGCTCTCACACCTTAACTAAATGTTGTAGACTCAAACTTTTTGCTGTCATTAGTATATTTTAGCAAAATGAAGATGATTCAAGCATTAATTTTATTGTGCTTTTGCTCATTTTGAAGATTTTGACATTTTCACCTGAAGTGTACAATTAGGGGCTGAAAACGCGTTTAAAGCAATAAAAAGTTCATTTTGGCTCTCACACCTTAACTAAATGTTGTAGACTCAAACTTTTTGCTGTCATTAGTGTATTTTAGCAAAATGAAGATGATTCAAGCATTAATTTCATTGTGCTTTTGCTCATTTTGAAGATTTTGACATTTTCACCTGAAGTGTACAATCAGGCTGAAAATGCATTTAAAGCCATAAAAAGTTCATTTTGGCTCTCACACCTTAACTAAATGTTGTAGACTCAAACTTTTTGCTGTCATTAGTGTATGTTAGCAAAATGAAGATGATTCAAGCATTAATTTCATTGTGCTTTTGCTCATTTTGAAGATTTTGACATTTTCACCTGAAGTGTACAATCAGGCTGAAAATGCATTTAAAGCCATAAAAAGTTCATTTTGGCTCTCACACCTTAACTAAATGTTGTAGACTCAAACTTTTTGCTGTCATTAGTGTATTTTAGCAAAATGAAGATGATTCAAGCATTAATTTCATTGTGCTTTTGCTCATTTTGAAGATTTTGACATTTTCACCTGAAGTGTACAATCAGGCTGAAAATGCATTTAAAGCCATAAAAAGTTAATTTTGGCTCTCACACCTTAACTAAATGTTGTAGACTCAAACTTTTTGCTGTCATTAGTGTATTTTAGCAAAATGAAGATGATTCAAGCATTAATTTCATTGTGCTTTTGCTCATTTTGAAGATTTTGACATTTTCACCTGAAGTGTACAATTAGGGGCTGAAAACGCGTTTAAAGCAATAAAAAGTTCATTTTGGCTCTCACACCTTAACTAAATGTTGTGGACTCAAACTTTTTGCTGTCATTAGTATATTTTAGCAAAATGAAGATGATTCAAGCATTAATTTTATTGTGCTTTTGCTCATTTTGAAGATTTTGACATTTTCACCTGAAGTGTACAATCGGGCTGAAAATGCATTTAAAGCCATAAAAAGTTCATTTTGGCTCTCACACCTTAACTAAATGTTGTAGACTCAAACTTTTTGCTGTCATTAGTGTATTTTAGCAAAATGAAGATGAGTCAAGCATTAATTTCATTGTGCTTTTGCTCATTTTGAAGATTTTGACATTTTCACCTGAAGTGTACAATCGGGCTGAAAATGTATTTAAAGCCATAAAAAGTTCATTTTGGCTCTCACACCTTAACTAAATGTTGTAGACTCAAACTTTTTGCTGTCATTAGTGTATTTTAGCAAAATGAAGATGAGTCAAGCATTAATTTCATTGTGCTTTTGCTCATTTTGAAGATTTTGACATTTTCACCTGAAGTGTACAATTAGGGGCTGAAAACGTGTTTAAAGCCATAAAAAGTTCATTTTGGCTCTCACACCTTAACTAAATGTTGTAGACTCAAACTTTTTGCTGTCATTAGTATATTTTAGCAAAATGAAGATGATTCAAGCATTAATTTTATTGTGCTTTTGCTCATTTTGAAGATTTTGACATTTTCACCTGAAGTGTACAATCGGGCTGAAAATGCATTTAAAGCCATAAAAGTTCATTTTGGCTCTCACACCTTAACTAAATGTTGTAGACTCAAACTTTTTGCTGTCATTAGTGTATTTTAGCAAAATGAAGATGATTCAAGCATTAATTTCATTGTGCTTTTGCTCATTTTGAAGATTTTGACATTTTCACCTGAAGTGTACAATCAGGCTGAAAATGCATTTAAAGCCATAAAAAGTTCATTTTGGCTCTCACACCTTAACTAAATGTTGTAGACTCAAACTTTTTGCTGTCATTAGTGTATTTTAGCAAAATGAAGATGATTCAAGCATTAATTTCATTGTGCTTTTGCTCATTTTGAAGATTTTGACATTTTCACCTGAAGTGTACAATCAGGCTGAAAATGCATTTAAAGCCATAAAAAGTTCATTTTGGCTCTCACACCTTAACTAAATGTTGTAGACTCAAACTTTTTGCTGTCATTAGTGTATTTTAGCAAAATGAAGATGATTCAAGCATTAATTTCATTGTGCTTTTGCTCATTTTGAAGATTTTGACATTTTCACCTGAAGTGTACAATCAGGCTGAAAATGCATTTAAAGCCATAAAAAGTTCATTTTGGCTCTCACACCTTAACTAAATGTTGTAGACTCAAACTTTTTGCTGTCATTAGTGTATGTTAGCAAAATGAAGATGATTCAAGCATTAATTTCATTGTGCTTTTGCTCATTTTGAAGATTTTGACATTTTCACCTGAAGTGTACAATCAGGCTGAAAATGCATTTAAAGCCATAAAAAGTTCATTTTGGCTCTCACACCTTAACTAAATGTTGTAGACTCAAACTTTTTGCTGTCATTAGTGTATTTTAGCAAAATGAAGATGATTCAAGCATTAATTTCATTGTGCTTTTGCTCATTTTGAAGATTTTGACATTTTCACCTGAAGTGTACAATCAGGCTGAAAATGCATTTAAAGCCATAAAAAGTTAATTTTGGCTCTCACACCTTAACTAAATGTTGTAGACTCAAACTTTTTGCTGTCATTAGTGTATTTTAGCAAAATGAAGATGATTCAAGCATTAATTTCATTGTGCTTTTGCTCATTTTGAAGATTTTGACATTTTCACCTGAAGTGTACAATTAGGGGCTGAAAACGCGTTTAAAGCAATAAAAAGTTCATTTTGGCTCTCACACCTTAACTAAATGTTGTGGACTCAAACTTTTTGCTGTCATTAGTATATTTTAGCAAAATGAAGATGATTCAAGCATTAATTTTATTGTGCTTTTGCTCATTTTGAAGATTTTGACATTTTCACCTGAAGTGTACAATCGGGCTGAAAATGCATTTAAAGCCATAAAAAGTTCATTTTGGCTCTCACACCTTAACTAAATGTTGTAGACTCAAACTTTTTGCTGTCATTAGTGTATTTTAGCAAAATGAAGATGAGTCAAGCATTAATTTCATTGTGCTTTTGCTCATTTTGAAGATTTTGACATTTTCACCTGAAGTGTACAATCGGGCTGAAAATGTATTTAAAGCCATAAAAAGTTCATTTTGGCTCTCACACCTTAACTAAATGTTGTAGACTCAAACTTTTTGCTGTCATTAGTGTATTTTAGCAAAATGAAGATGAGTCAAGCATTAATTTCATTGTGCTTTTGCTCATTTTGAAGATTTTGACATTTTCACCTGAAGTGTACAATTAGGGGCTGAAAACGTGTTTAAAGCCATAAAAAGTTCATTTTGGCTCTCACACCTTAACTAAATGTTGTAGACTCAAACTTTTTGCTGTCATTAGTATATTTTAGCAAAATGAAGATGATTCAAGCATTAATTTTATTGTGCTTTTGCTCATTTTGAAGATTTTGACATTTTCACCTGAAGTGTACAATCGGGCTGAAAATGCATTTAAAGCCATAAAAGTTCATTTTGGCTCTCACACCTTAACTAAATGTTGTAGACTCAAACTTTTTGCTGTCATTAGTGTATTTTAGCAAAATGAAGATGATTCAAGCATTAATTTCATTGTGCTTTTGCTCATTTTGAAGATTTTGACATTTTCACCTGAAGTGTACAATCAGGCTGAAAATGCATTTAAAGCCATAAAAAGTTCATTTTGGCTCTCACACCTTAACTAAATGTTGTAGACTCAAACTTTTTGCTGTCATTAGTGTATTTTAGCAAAATGAAGATGATTCAAGCATTAATTTCATTGTGCTTTTGCTCATTTTGAAGATTTTGACATTTTCACCTGAAGTGTACAATCAGGCTGAAAATGCATTTAAAGCCATAAAAAGTTAATTTTGGCTCTCACACCTTAACTAAATGTTGTAGATTCAAACTTTTTGCTGTCATTAGTGTATTTTAGCAAAATGAAGATGATTCAAGCATTAATTTCATTGTGCTTTTGCTCATTTTGAAGATTTTGACATTTTCACCTGAAGTGTACAATTAGGGGCTGAAAACGCGTTTAAAGCAATAAAAAGTTCATTTAGGCTCTCACACCTTAACTAAATGTTGTAGACTCAAACTTTTTGCTGTCATTAGTATATTTTAGCAAAATGAAGATGATTCAAGCATTAATTTCATTGTGCTTTTGCTCATTTTGAAGATTTTGACATTTTCACCTGAAGTGTACAATTAGGGGCTGAAAACGCGTTTAAAGCAATAAAAAGTTCATTTTGGCTCTCACACCTTAACTAAATGTTGTAGACTCAAACTTTTTGCTGTCATTAGTATATTTTAGCAAAATGAAGATGATTCAAGCATTAATTTTATTGTGCTTTTGCTCATTTTGAAGATTTTGACATTTTCACCTGAAGTGTACAATCGGGCTGAAAATGCATTTAAAGCCATAAAAAGTTCATTTTGGCTCTCACACCTTAACTAAATGTTGTAGACTCAAACTTTTTGCTGTCATTAGTGTATGTTAGCAAAATGAAGATGATTCAAGCATTAATTTCATTGTGCTTTTGCTCATTTTGAAGATTTTGACATTTTCACCTGAAGTGTACAATCAGGCTGAAAATGCATTTAAAGCCATAAAAAGTTCATTTTGGCTCTCACACCTTAACTAAATGTTGTAGACTCAAACTTTTTGCTGTCATTAGTGTATTTTAGCAAAATGAAGATGATTCAAGCATTAATTTCATTGTGCTTTTGCTCATTTTGAAGATTTTGACATTTTCACCTGAAGTGTACAATCAGGCTGAAAATGCATTTAAAGCCATAAAAAGTTCATTTTGGCTCTCACACCTTAACTAAATGTTGTAGACTCAAACTTTTTGCTGTCATTAGTGTATGTTAGCAAAATGAAGATGATTCAAGCATTAATTTCATTGTGCTTTTGCTCATTTTGAAGATTTTGACATTTTCACCTGAAGTGTACAATCAGGCTGAAAATGCATTTAAAGCCATAAAAAGTTCATTTTGGCTCTCACACCTTAACTAAATGTTGTAGACTCAAACTTTTTGCTGTCATTAGTGTATTTTAGCAAAATGAAGATGATTCAAGCATTAATTTCATTGTGCTTTTGCTCATTTTGAAGATTTTGACATTTTCACCTGAAGTGTACAATTAGGGGCTGAAAACGCGTTTAAAGCAATAAAAAGTTCATTTTGGCTCTCACACCTTAACTAAATGTTGTAGACTCAAACTTTTTGCTGTCATTAGTATATTTTAGCAAAATGAAGATGATTCAAGCATTAATTTTATTGTGCTTTTGCTCATTTTGAAGATTTTGACATTTTCACCTGAAGTGTACAATCGGGCTGAAAATGCATTTAAAGCCATAAAAAGTTCATTTTGGCTCTCACACCTTAACTAAATGTTGTAGACTCAAACTTTTTGCTGTCATTAGTGTATGTTAGCAAAATGAAGATGATTCAAGCATTAATTTCATTGTGCTTTTGCTCATTTTGAAGATTTTGACATTTTCACCTGAAGTGTACAATCAGGCTGAAAATGCATTTAAAGCCATAAAAAGTTCATTTTGGCTCTCACACCTTAACTAAATGTTGTAGACTCAAACTTTTTGCTGTCATTAGTGTATTTTAGCAAAATGAAGATGATTCAAGCATTAATTTCATTGTGCTTTTGCTCATTTTGAAGATTTTGACATTTTCACCTGAAGTGTACAATTAGGGGCTGAAAACGCATTTAAAGCAATAAAAAGTTCATTTTGGCTCTCACACCTTAACTAAATGTTGTAGACTCAAACTTTTTGCTGTCATTAGTATATTTTAGCAAAATGAAGATGATTCAAGCATTAATTTTATTGTGCTTTTGCTCATTTTGAAGATTTTGACATTTTCACCTGAAGTGTACAATCGGGCTGAAAATGCATTTAAAGCCATAAAAGTTCATTTTGGCTCTCACACCTTAACTAAATGTTGTAGACTCAAACTTTTTGCTGTCATTAGCGTATTTTAGCAAAATGAAGATGATTCAAGCATTAATTTCATTGTGCTTTTGCTCATTTTGAAGATTTTGACATTTTCACCTGAAGTGTACAATTAGGGGCTGAAAACGCGTTTAAAGCAATAAAAAGTTCATTTTGGCTCTCACACCTTAACTAAATGTTGTAGACTCAAACTTTTTGCTGTCATTAGTATATTTTAGCAAAATGAAGATGATTCAAGCATTAATTTTATTGTGCTTTTGCTCATTTTGAAGATTTTGACATTTTCACCTGAAGTGTACAATCGGGCTGAAAATGCATTTAAAGCCATAAAAAGTTCATTTTGGCTCTCACACCTTAACTAAATGTTGTAGACTCAAACTTTTTGCTGTCATTAGTGTATGTTAGCAAAATGAAGATGATTCAAGCATTAATTTCATTGTGCTTTTGCTCATTTTGAAGATTTTGACATTTTCACCTGAAGTGTACAATCAGGCTGAAAATGCATTTAAAGCCATAAAAAGTTCATTTTGGCTCTCACACCTTAACTAAATGTTGTAGACTCAAACTTTTTGCTGTCATTAGTGTATTTTAGCAAAATGAAGATGATTCAAGCATTAATTTCATTGTGCTTTTGCTCATTTTGAAGATTTTGACATTTTCACCTGAAGTGTACAATTAGGGGCTGAAAACGCATTTAAAGCAATAAAAAGTTCATTTTGGCTCTCACACCTTAACTAAATGTTGTAGACTCAAACTTTTTGCTGTCATTAGTATATTTTAGCAAAATGAAGATGATTCAAGCATTAATTTTATTGTGCTTTTGCTCATTTTGAAGATTTTGACATTTTCACCTGAAGTGTACAATCGGGCTGAAAATGCATTTAAAGCCATAAAAGTTCATTTTGGCTCTCACACCTTAACTAAATGTTGTAGACTCAAACTTTTTGCTGTCATTAGCGTATTTTAGCAAAATGAAGATGATTCAAGCATTAATTTCATTGTGCTTTTGCTCATTTTGAAGATTTTGACATTTTCACCTGAAGTGTACAATCAGGCTGAAAATGCATTTAAAGCCATAAAAAGTTCATTTTGGCTCTCACACCTTAACTAAATGTTGTAGACTCAAACTTTTTGCTGTCATTAGTGTATTTTAGCAAAATGAAGATGATTCAAGCATTAATTTCATTGTGCTTTTGCTCATTTTGAAGATTTTGACATTTTCACCTGAAGTGTACAATCTGGCTGAAAATGCATTTAAAGCCATAAAAAGTTCATTTTGGCTCTCACACCTTAACTAAATGTTGTAGATTCAAACTTTTTGCTGTCATTAGTGTATTTTAGCAAAATGAAGATGATTCAAGCATTAATTTCATTGTGCTTTTGCTCATTTTGAAGATTTTGACATTTTCACCTGAAGTGTACAATTAGGGGCTGAAAACGCGTTTAAAGCAATAAAAAGTTCATTTTGGCTCTCACACCTTAACTAAATGTTGTAGACTCAAACTTTTTGCTGTCATTAGTGTATTTTAGCAAAATGAAGATGATTCAAGCATTAATTTCATTGTGCTTTTGCTCATTTTGAAGATTTTGACATTTTCACCTGAAGTGTACAATTAGGGGCTGAAAACGCGTTTAAAGCAATAAAAAGTTAATTTTGGCTCTCACACCTTAACTAAATGTTGTAGACTCAAACTTTTTGCTGTCATTAGTGTATTTTAGCAAAATGAAGATGATTCAAGCATTAATTTCATTGTGCTTTTGCTCATTTTGAAGATTTTGACATTTTCACCTGAAGTGTACAATTAGGGGCTGAAAACGCGTTTAAAGCAATAAAAAGTTCATTTTGGCTCTCACACCTTAACTAAATGTTGTAGACTCAAACTTTTTGCTGTCATTAGTATATTTTAGCAAAATGAAGATGATTCAAGCATTAATTTTATTGTGCTTTTGCTCATTTTGAAGATTTTGACATTTTCACCTGAAGTGTACAATCGGGCTGAAAATGCATTTAAAGCCATAAAAAGTTCATTTTGGCTCTCACACCTTAACTAAATGTTGTAGACTCAAACTTTTTGCTGTCATTAGTGTATGTTAGCAAAATGAAGATGATTCAAGCATTAATTTCATTGTGCTTTTGCTCATTTTGAAGATTTTGACATTTTCACCTGAAGTGTACAATCAGGCTGAAAATGCATTTAAAGCCATAGAAAGTTCATTTTGGCTCTCACACCTTAACTAAATGTTGTAGACTCAAACTTTTTGCTGTCATTAGTGTATGTTAGCAAAATGAAGATGATTCAAGAATTAATTTCATTGTGCTTTTGCTCATTTTGAAGATTTTGACATTTTCACCTGTAGTGTACAATCAGGCTGAAAATGCATTTAAAGCCATACAAAGTTCATTTTGGCTCTCACACCTTAACTAAATGTTGTAGACTCAAACTTTTTGCTGTCATTAGTGTATTTTAGCAAAATGAAGATGATTCAAGCATTAATTTCATTGTGCTTTTGCTCATTTTGAAGATTTTGACATTTTCACCTGAAGTGTACAATCAGGCTGAAAATGCATTTAAAGCCATAAAAAGTTCATTTTGGCTCTCACACCTTAACTAAATGTTGTAGACTCAAACTTGTTGCTGTCATTAGTGTATTTTAGCAAAATGAAGATGATTCAAGCATTAATTTCATTGTGCTTTTGCTCATTTTGAAGATTTTGACATTTTCACCTGAAGTGTACAATCAGGCTGAAAATGCATTTAAAGCCATAAAAAGTTCATTTTGGCTCTCACACCTTAACTAAATGTTGTAGACTCAAACTTTTTGCTGTCATTAGTGTATGTTAGCAAAATGAAGATGATTCAAACATTAATTTCATTGTGCTTTTGCTCATTTTGAAGATTTTGACATTTTCACCTGAAGTGTACAATCAGGCTGAAAATGCATTTAAAGCCATAAAAAGTTCATTTTGGCTCTCACACCTTAACTAAATGTTGTAGACTCAAACTTTTTGCTGTCATTAGTGTATTTTAGCAAAATGAAGATGATTCAAGCATTAATTTCATTGTGCTTTTGCTCATTTTGAAGATTTTGACATTTTCACCTGAAGTGTACAATTAGGGGCTGAAAACGCGTTTAAAGCAATAAAAAGTTCATTTTGGCTCTCACACCTTAACTAAATGTTGTAGACTCAAACTTTTTGCTGTCATTAGTATATTTTAGCAAAATGAAGATGATTCAAGCATTAATTTTATTGTGCTTTTGCTCATTTTGAAGATTTTGACATTTTCACCTGAAGTGTACAATCGGGCTGAAAATGCATTTAAAGCCATAAAAAGTTCATTTTGGCTCTCACACCTTAACTAAATGTTGTAGACTCAAACTTTTTGCTGTCATTAGTGTATGTTAGCAAAATGAAGATGATTCAAGCATTAATTTCATTGTGCTTTTGCTCATTTTGAAGATTTTGACATTTTCACCTGAGTGTACAATCAGGCTGAAAATGCATTTAAAGCCATAAAAAGTTCATTTTGGCTCTCACACCTTAACTAAATGTTGTAGACTCAAACTTTTTGCTGTCATTAGTGTATTTTAGCAAAATGAAGATGATTCAAGCATTAATTTCATTGTGCTTTTGCTCATTTTGAAGATTTTGACATTTTCACCTGAAGTGTACAATTAGGGGCTGAAAACGCATTTAAAGCAATAAAAAGTTCATTTTGGCTCTCACACCTTAACTAAATGTTGTAGACTCAAACTTTTTGCTGTCATTAGTATATTTTAGCAAAATGAAGATGATTCAAGCATTAATTTTATTGTGCTTTTGCTCATTTTGAAGATTTTGACATTTTCACCTGAAGTGTACAATCGGGCTGAAAATGCATTTAAAGCCATAAAAGTTCATTTTGGCTCTCACACCTTAACTAAATGTTGTAGACTCAAACTTTTTGCTGTCATTAGCGTATTTTAGCAAAATGAAGATGATTCAAGCATTAATTTCATTGTGCTTTTGCTCATTTTGAAGATTTTGACATTTTCACCTGAAGTGTACAATCAGGCTGAAAATGCATTTAAAGCCATAAAAAGTTCATTTTGGCTCTCACACCTTAACTAAATGTTGTAGACTCAAACTTTTTGCTGTCATTAGTGTATTTTAGCAAAATGAAGATGATTCAAGCATTAATTTCATTGTGCTTTTGCTCATTTTGAAGATTTTGACATTTTCACCTGAAGTGTACAATCAGGCTGAAAATGCATTTAAAGCCATAAAAAGTTCATTTTGGCTCTCACACCTTAACTAAATGTTGTAGACTCAAACTTTTTGCTGTCATTAGTGTATTTTAGCAAAATGAAGATGATTCAAGCATTAATTTCATTGTGCTTTTGCTCATTTTGAAGATTTTGACATTTTCACCTGAAGTGTACAATTAGGGGCTGAAAACGCGTTTAAAGCAATAAAAAGTTCATTTTGGCTCTCACACCTTAACTAAATGTTGTAGACTCAAACTTTTTGCTGTCATTAGTATATTTTAGCAAAATGAAGATGATTCAAGCATTAATTTTAATGTGCTTTTGCTCATTTTGAAGATTTTGACATTTTCACCTGAAGTGTACAATCGGGCTGAAAATGCATTTAAAGCCATTAAAAGTTCATTTTGGCTCTCACCCCTTAACTAAATGTTGTAGACTCAAACTTTTTGCTGTCATTAGTGTATTTTAGCAAAATGAAGATGATTCAAGCATTAATTTCATTGTGCTTTTGCTCATTTTGAAGATTTTGACATTTTCACCTGAAGTGTACAATTAGGGGCTGAAAACGCGTTTAAAGCAATAAAAAGTTCATTTTGGCTCTCACACCTTAACTAAATGTTGTAGACTCAAACTTTTTGCTGTCATTAGTGTATTTTAGCAAAATGAAGATGATTCAAGCATTAATTTCATTGTGCTTTTGCTCATTTTGAAGATTTTGACATTTTCACCTGTAGTGTACAATCGGGCTGAAAATGCATTTAAAGCCATAAAAAGTTCATTTTGGCTCTCACACCTTAACTAAATGTTGTAGACTCAAACTTTTTGCTGTCATTAGTGTATTTTAGCAAAATGAAGATGATTCAAGCATTAATTTCATTGTGCTTTTGCTCATTTTGAAGATTTTGACATTTTCACCTGAAGTGTACAATCAGGCTGAAAATGCATTTAAAGCCATAAAAAGTTCATTTTGGCTCTCACACCTTAACTAAATGTTGTAGACTCAAACTTTTTGCTGTCATTAGTGTATTTTAGCAAAATGAAGATGATTCAAGCATTAATTTCATTGTGCTTTTGCTCATTTTGACGATTTTGACATTTTCACCTGAAGTGTACAATCAGGCTGAAAATGCATTTAAAGCCATAAAAAGTTCATTTTGGCTCTCACACCTTAACTAAATGTTGTAGACTCAAACTTTTTGCTGTCATTAGTGTATGTTAGCAAAATGAAGATGATTCAAGCATTAATTTCATTGTGCTTTTGCTCATTTTGAAGATTTTGACATTTTCACCTGAAGTGTACAATCAGGCTGAAAATGCATTTAAAGCCATAAAAAGTTCATTTTGGCTCTCACACCTTAACTAAATGTTGTAGACTCAAACTTTTTGCTGTCATTAGTGTATGTTAGCAAAATGAAGATGATTCAAGCATTAATTTCATTGTGCTTTTGCTCATTTTGAAGATTTTGACATTTTCACCTGAAGTGTACAATCAGGCTGAAAATGCATTTAAAGCCATAAAAAGTTCATTTTGGCTCTCACACCTTAACTAAATGTTGTAGACTCAAACTTTTTGCTGTCATTAGTGTATTTTAGCAAAATGAAGATGATTCAAGCATTAATTTCATTGTGCTTTTGCTCATTTTGAAGATTTTGACATTTTCACCTGAAGTGTACAATTAGGGGCTAAAAACGCGTTTAAAGCAATAAAAAGTTCATTTTGGCTCTCACACCTTAACTAAATGTTGTAGACTCAAACTTTTTGCTGTCATTAGTGTATTTTAGCAAAATGAAGATGATTCAAGCATTAATTTCATTGTGCTTTTGCTCATTTTGAAGATTTTGACATTTTCACCTGAAGTGTACAATTAGGGGCTGAAAACGCGTTTAAAGCAATAAAAAGTTCATTTTGGCTCTCACACCTTAACTAAATGTTGTAGACTCAAACTTTTTGCTGTCATTAGTGTATGTTAGCAAAATGAAGATGATTCAAGAATTAATTTCATTGTGCTTTTGCTCATTTTGAAGATTTTGACATTTTCACCTGTAGTGTACAATCAGGCTGAAAATGCATTTAAAGCCATACAAAGTTCATTTTGGCTCTCACACCTTAACTAAATGTTGTAGACTCAAACTTTTTGCTGTCATTAGTGTATTTTAGCAAAATGAAGATGATTCAAGCATTAATTTCATTGTGCTTTTGCTCATTTTGAAGATTTTGACATTTTCACCTGAAGTGTACAATCAGGCTGAAAATGCATTTAAAGCCATAAAAAGTTCATTTTGGCTCTCACACCTTAACTAAATGTTGTAGACTCAAACTTTTTGCTGTCATTAGTGTATTTTAGCAAAATGAAGATGATTCAAGCATTAATTTCATTGTGCTTTTGCTCATTTTGAAGATTTTGACATTTTCACCTGAAGTGTACAATCAGGCTGAAAATGCATTTAAAGCCATAAAAAGTTCATTTTGGCTCTCACACCTTAACTAAATGTTGTAGACTCAAACTTTTTGCTGTCATTAGTGTATGTTAGCAAAATGAAGATGATTCAAACATTAATTTCATTGTGCTTTTGCTCATTTTGAAGATTTTGACATTTTCACCTGAAGTGTACAATCAGGCTGAAAATGCATTTAAAGCCATAAAAAGTTCATTTTGGCTCTCACACCTTAACTAAATGTTGTAGACTCAAACTTTTTGCTGTCATTAGTGTATTTTAGCAAAATGAAGATGATTCAAGCATTAATTTCATTGTGCTTTTGCTCATTTTGAAGATTTTGACATTTTCACCTGAAGTGTACAATTAGGGGCTGAAAACGCGTTTAAAGCAATAAAAAGTTCATTTTGGCTCTCACACCTTAACTAAATGTTGTAGACTCAAACTTTTTTCTGTCATTAGTATATTTTAGCAAAATGAAGATGATTCAAGCATTAATTTTACTGTGCTTTTGCTCATTTTGAAGATTTTGACATTTTCACCTGAAGTGTACAATCGGGCTGAAAATGCATTTAAAGCCATAAAAAGTTCATTTTGGCTCTCACACCTTAACTAAATGTTGTAGACTCAAACTTTTTGCTGTCATTAGTATATTTTAGCAAAATGAAGATGATTCAAGCATTAATTTTATTGTGCTTTTGCTCATTTTGAAGATTTTGACATTTTCACCTGAAGTGTACAATCGGGCTGAAAATGCATTTAAAGCCATAAAAGTTCATTTTGGCTCTCACACCTTAACTAAATGTTGTAGACTCAAACTTTTTGCTGTCATTAGTGTATTTTAGCAAAATGAAGATGATTCAAGCATTAATTTCATTGTGCTTTTGCTCATTTTGAAAATTCATTTAAAGCCATAAAAAGTTCATTTTGGCTCTCACACCTTAACTAAATGTTGTAGACTCAAACTTTTTGCTGTCATTAGTGTATGTTAGCAAAATGAAGATGATTCAAGCATTAATTTCATTGTGCTTTTGCTCATTTTGAAGATTTTGACATTTTCACCTGAAGTGTACAATCAGGCTGAAAATGCATTTAAAGCCATAAAAAGTTCATTTTGGCTCTCACACCTTAACTAAATGTTGTAGACTCAAACTTTTTGCTGTCATTAGTGTATTTTAGCAAAATGAAGATGATTCAAGCATTAATTTCATTGTGCTTTTGCTCATTTTGAAGATTTTGACATTTTCACCTGAAGTGTACAATCAGGCTGAAAATGCATTTAAAGCCATAAAAAGTTCATTTTGGCTCTCACACCTTAACTAAATGTTGTAGACTCAAACTTTTTGCTGTCATTAGTGTATGTTAGCAAAATGAAGATGATTCAAGCATTAATTTCATTGTGCTTTTGCTCATTTTGAAGATTTTGACATTTTCACCTGAAGTGTACAATCAGGCTGAAAATGCATTTAAAGCCATAAAAAGTTCATTTTGGCTCTCACACCTTAACTAAATGTTGTAGACTCAAACTTTTTGCTGTCATTAGTGTATTTTAGCAAAATGAAGATGATTCAAGCATTAATTTCATTGTGCTTTTGCTCATTTTGAAGATTTTGACATTTTCACCTGAAGTGTACAATTAGGGGCTGAAAACGCGTTTAAAGCCATAAAAAGTTCATTTTGGCTCTCACACCTTAACTAAATGTTGTAGACTCAAACTTTTTGCTGTCATTAGTGTATTTTAGCAAAATGAAGATGATTCAAGCATTAATTTCATTGTGCTTTTGCTCATTTTGAAGATTTTGACATTTTCACCTGAAGTGTACAATCAGGCTGAAAATGCATTTAAAGCCATAAAAAGTTCATTTTGGCTCTCACACCTTAACTAAATGTTGTAGACTCAAACTTTTTGCTGTCATTAGTGTATTTTAGCAAAATGAAGATGATTCAAGCATTAATTTCATTGTGCTTTTGCTCATTTTGAAGATTTTGACATTTTCACCTGAAGTGTACAATTAGGGGCTGAAAACGCGTTTAAAGCAATAAAAAGTTCATTTTGGCTCTCACACCTTAACTAAATGTTGTAGACTCAAACTTTTTGCTGTCATTAGTATATTTTAGCAAAATGAAGATGATTCAAGCATTAATTTTATTGTGCTTTTGCTCATTTTGAAGATTTTGACATTTTCACCTGAAGTGTACAATCGGGCTGAAAATTCATTTAAAGCCATAAAAAGTTCATTTTGGCTCTCACACCTTAACTAAATGTTGTAGACTCAAACTTTTTGCTGTCATTAGTGTATGTTAGCAAAATGAAGATGATTCAAGCATTAATTTCATTGTGCTTTTGCTCATTTTGAAGATTTTGACATTTTCACCTGAAGTGTACAATCAGGCTGAAAATGCATTTAAAGCCATAAAAAGTTCATTTTGGCTCTCACACCTTAACTAAATGTTGTAGACTCAAACTTTTTGCTGTCATTAGTGTATTTTAGCAAAATGAAGATGATTCAAGCATTAATTTCATTGTGCTTTTGCTCATTTTGAAGATTTTGACATTTTCACCTGAAGTGTACAATCAGGCTGAAAATGCATTTAAAGCCATAAAAAGTTCATTTTGGCTCTCACACCTTAACTAAATGTTGTAGACTCAAACTTTTTGCTGTCATTAGTGTATGTTAGCAAAATGAAGATGATTCAAGCATTAATTTCATTGTGCTTTTGCTCATTTTGAAGATTTTGACATTTTCACCTGAAGTGTACAATCAGGCTGAAAATGCATTTAAAGCCATAAAAAGTTCATTTTGGCTCTCACACCTTAACTAAATGTTGTAGACTCAAACTTTTTGCTGTCATTAGTGTATTTTAGCAAAATGAAGATGATTCAAGCATTAATTTCATTGTGCTTTTGCTCATTTTGAAGATTTTGACATTTTCACCTGAAGTGTACAATTAGGGGCTGAAAACGCGTTTAAAGCCATAAAAAGTTCATTTTGGCTCTCACACCTTAACTAAATGTTGTAGACTCAAACTTTTTGCTGTCATTAGTATATTTTAGCAAAATGAAGATGATTCAAGCATTAATTTTATTGTGCTTTTGCTCATTTTGAAGATTTTGACATTTTCACCTGAAGTGTACAATCGGGCTGAAAATGCATTTAAAGCCATAAAAGTTCATTTTGGCTCTCACACCTTAACTAAATGTTGTAGACTCAAACTTTTTGCTGTCATTAGTGTATTTTAGCAAAATGAAGATGATTCAAGCATTAATTTCATTGTGCTTTTGCTCATTTTGAAGATTTTGACATTTTCACCTGAAGTGTACAATCAGGCTGAAAATGCATTTAAAGCCATAAAAAGTTCATTTTGGCTCTCACACCTTAACTAAATGTTGTAGACTCAAACTTTTTGCTGTCATTAGTGTATTTTAGCAAAATGAAGATGATTCAAGCATTAATTTCATTGTGCTTTTGCTCATTTTGAAGATTTTGACATTTTCACCTGAAGTGTACAATCAGGCTGAAAATGCATTTAAAGCCATAAAAAGTTAATTTTGGCTCTCACACCTTAACTAAATGTTGTAGATTCAAACTTTTTGCTGTCATTAGTGTATTTTAGCAAAATGAAGATGATTCAAGCATTAATTTCATTGTGCTTTTGCTCATTTTGAAGATTTTGACATTTTCACCTGAAGTGTACAATTAGGGGCTGAAAACGCGTTTAAAGCAATAAAAAGTTCATTTAGGCTCTCACACCTTAACTAAATGTTGTAGACTCAAACTTTTTGCTGTCATTAGTATATTTTAGCAAAATGAAGATGATTCAAGCATTAATTTCATTGTGCTTTTGCTCATTTTGAAGATTTTGACATTTTCACCTGAAGTGTACAATTAGGGGCTGAAAACGCGTTTAAAGCAATAAAAAGTTCATTTTGGCTCTCACACCTTAACTAAATGTTGTAGACTCAAATTTTTGCTGTCATTAGTATATTTTAGCAAAATGAAGATGATTCAAGCATTAATTTTATTGTGCTTTTGCTCATTTTGAAGATTTTGACATTTTCACCTGAAGTGTACAATCGGGCTGAAAATGCATTTAAAGCCATAAAAAGTTCATTTTGGCTCTCACACCTTAACTAAATGTTGTAGACTCAAACTTTTTGCTGTCATTAGTGTATGTTAGCAAAATGAAGATGATTCAAGCATTAATTTCATTGTGCTTTTGCTCATTTTGAAGATTTTGACATTTTCACCTGAAGTGTACAATCAGGCTGAAAATGCATTTAAAGCCATAAAAAGTTCATTTTGGCTCTC
Organism: Leptonotus elevatus; assembly: GCF_054856555.1. Taxonomy (NCBI): domain Eukaryota; kingdom Metazoa; phylum Chordata; class Actinopteri; order Syngnathiformes; family Syngnathidae; genus Leptonotus; species Leptonotus elevatus. Next base: position 75,691 of record NW_028233725.1, read on the forward strand.
ACACCTTAACTAAATGTTGTAGACTCAAACTTTTTGCTGTCATTAGTGTATTTTAGCAAAATGAAGATGATTCAAGCATTAATTTCATTGTGCTTTTGCTCATTTTGAAGATTTTGACATTTTCACCTGAAGTGTACAATCAGGCTGAAAATGCATTTAAAGCCATAAAAAGTTCATTTTGGCTCTCACACCTTAACTAAATGTTGTAGACTCAAACTTTTTGCTGTCATTAGTGTATGTTAGCAAAATGAAGATGATTCAAGCATTAATTTCATTGTGCTTTTGCTCATTTTGAAGATTTTGACATTTTCACCTGAAGTGTACAATCAGGCTGAAAATGCATTTAAAGCCATAAAAAGTTCATTTTGGCTCTCACACCTTAACTAAATGTTGTAGACTCAAACTTTTTGCTGTCATTAGTGTATTTTAGCAAAATGAAGATGATTCAAGCATTAATTTCATTGTGCTTTTGCTCATTTTGAAGATTTTGACATTTTCACCTGAAGTGTACAATTAGGGGCTGAAAACGCGTTTAAAGCAATAAAAAGTTCATTTTGGCTCTCACACCTTAACTAAATGTTGTAGACTCAAACTTTTTGCTGTCATTAGTATATTTTAGCAAAATGAAGATGATTCAAGCATTAATTTTATTGTGCTTTTGCTCATTTTGAAGATTTTGACATTTTCACCTGAAGTGTACAATCGGGCTGAAAATGCATTTAAAGCCATAAAAAGTTCATTTTGGCTCTCACACCTTAACTAAATGTTGTAGACTCAAACTTTTTGCTGTCATTAGTGTATGTTAGCAAAATGAAGATGATTCAAGCATTAATTTCATTGTGCTTTTGCTCATTTTGAAGATTTTGACATTTTCACCTGAAGTGTACAATCAGGCTGAAAATGCATTTAAAGCCATAAAAAGTTCATTTTGGCTCTCACACCTTAACTAAATGTTGTAGACTCAAACTTTTTGCTGTCATTAGTGTATTTTAGCAAAATGAAGATGATTCAAGCATTAATTTCATTGTGCTTTTGCTCATTTTGAAGATTTTGACATTTTCACCTGAAGTGTACAATTAGGGGCTGAAAACGCATTTAAAGCAATAAAAAGTTCATTTTGGCTCTCACACCTTAACTAAATGTTGTAGACTCAAACTTTTTGCTGTCATTAGTATATTTTAGCAAAATGAAGATGATTCAAGCATTAATTTTATTGTGCTTTTGCTCATTTTGAAGATTTTGACATTTTCACCTGAAGTGTACAATCGGGCTGAAAATGCATTTAAAGCCATAAAAGTTCATTTTGGCTCTCACACCTTAACTAAATGTTGTAGACTCAAACTTTTTGCTGTCATTAGCGTATTTTAGCAAAATGAAGATGATTCAAGCATTAATTTCATTGTGCTTTTGCTCATTTTGAAGATTTTGACATTTTCACCTGAAGTGTACAATTAGGGGCTGAAAACGCGTTTAAAGCAATAAAAAGTTCATTTTGGCTCTCACACCTTAACTAAATGTTGTAGACTCAAACTTTTTGCTGTCATTAGTATATTTTAGCAAAATGAAGATGATTCAAGCATTAATTTTATTGTGCTTTTGCTCATTTTGAAGATTTTGACATTTTCACCTGAAGTGTACAATTAGGGGCTGAAAACGCGTTTAAAGCAATAAAAAGTTCATTTTGGCTCTCACACCTTAACTAAATGTTGTAGACTCAAACTTTTTGCTGTCATTAGTGTATTTTAGCAAAATGAAGATGATTCAAGCATTAATTTCATTGTGCTTTTGCTCATTTTGAAGATTTTGACATTTTCACCTGAAGTGTACAATCAGGCTGAAAATGCATTTAAAGCCATAAAAAGTTCATTTTGGCTCTCACACCTTAACTAAATGTTGTAGACTCAAACTTTTTGCTGTCATTAGTGTATGTTAGCAAAATGAAGATGATTCAAGCATTAATTTCATTGTGCTTTTGCTCATTTTGAAGATTTTGACATTTTCACCTGAAGTGTACAATCAGGCTGAAAATGCATTTAAAGCCATAAAAAGTTCATTTTGGCTCTCACACCTTAACTAAATGTTGTAGACTCAAACTTTTTGCTGTCATTAGTGTATTTTAGCAAAATGAAGATGATTCAAGCATTAATTTCATTGTGCTTTTGCTCATTTTGAAGATTTTGACATTTTCACCTGAAGTGTACAATCAGGCTGAAAATGCATTTAAAGCCATAAAAAGTTAATTTTGGCTCTCACACCTTAACTAAATGTTGTAGACTCAAACTTTTTGCTGTCATTAGTGTATTTTAGCAAAATGAAGATGATTCAAGCATTAATTTCATTGTGCTTTTGCTCATTTTGAAGATTTTGACATTTTCACCTGAAGTGTACAATTAGGGGCTGAAAACGCGTTTAAAGCAATAAAAAGTTCATTTTGGCTCTCACACCTTAACTAAATGTTGTGGACTCAAACTTTTTGCTGTCATTAGTATATTTTAGCAAAATGAAGATGATTCAAGCATTAATTTTATTGTGCTTTTGCTCATTTTGAAGATTTTGACATTTTCACCTGAAGTGTACAATCGGGCTGAAAATGCATTTAAAGCCATAAAAAGTTCATTTTGGCTCTCACACCTTAACTAAATGTTGTAGACTCAAACTTTTTGCTGTCATTAGTGTATTTTAGCAAAATGAAGATGAGTCAAGCATTAATTTCATTGTGCTTTTGCTCATTTTGAAGATTTTGACATTTTCACCTGAAGTGTACAATCGGGCTGAAAATGTATTTAAAGCCATAAAAAGTTCATTTTGGCTCTCACACCTTAACTAAATGTTGTAGACTCAAACTTTTTGCTGTCATTAGTGTATTTTAGCAAAATGAAGATGAGTCAAGCATTAATTTCATTGTGCTTTTGCTCATTTTGAAGATTTTGACATTTTCACCTGAAGTGTACAATTAGGGGCTGAAAACGTGTTTAAAGCCATAAAAAGTTCATTTTGGCTCTCACACCTTAACTAAATGTTGTAGACTCAAACTTTTTGCTGTCATTAGTATATTTTAGCAAAATGAAGATGATTCAAGCATTAATTTTATTGTGCTTTTGCTCATTTTGAAGATTTTGACATTTTCACCTGAAGTGTACAATCGGGCTGAAAATGCATTTAAAGCCATAAAAGTTCATTTTGGCTCTCACACCTTAACTAAATGTTGTAGACTCAAACTTTTTGCTGTCATTAGTGTATTTTAGCAAAATGAAGATGATTCAAGCATTAATTTCATTGTGCTTTTGCTCATTTTGAAGATTTTGACATTTTCACCTGAAGTGTACAATCAGGCTGAAAATGCATTTAAAGCCATAAAAAGTTCATTTTGGCTCTCACACCTTAACTAAATGTTGTAGACTCAAACTTTTTGCTGTCATTAGTGTATTTTAGCAAAATGAAGATGATTCAAGCATTAATTTCATTGTGCTTTTGCTCATTTTGAAGATTTTGACATTTTCACCTGAAGTGTACAATCAGGCTGAAAATGCATTTAAAGCCATAAAAAGTTCATTTTGGCTCTCACACCTTAACTAAATGTTGTAGACTCAAACTTTTTGCTGTCATTAGTGTATTTTAGCAAAATGAAGATGATTCAAGCATTAATTTCATTGTGCTTTTGCTCATTTTGAAGATTTTGACATTTTCACCTGAAGTGTACAATCAGGCTGAAAATGCATTTAAAGCCATAAAAAGTTCATTTTGGCTCTCACACCTTAACTAAATGTTGTAGACTCAAACTTTTTGCTGTCATTAGTGTATGTTAGCAAAATGAAGATGATTCAAGCATTAATTTCATTGTGCTTTTGCTCATTTTGAAGATTTTGACATTTTCACCTGAAGTGTACAATCAGGCTGAAAATGCATTTAAAGCCATAAAAAGTTCATTTTGGCTCTCACACCTTAACTAAATGTTGTAGACTCAAACTTTTTGCTGTCATTAGTGTATTTTAGCAAAATGAAGATGATTCAAGCATTAATTTCATTGTGCTTTTGCTCATTTTGAAGATTTTGACATTTTCACCTGAAGTGTACAATCAGGCTGAAAATGCATTTAAAGCCATAAAAAGTTAATTTTGGCTCTCACACCTTAACTAAATGTTGTAGACTCAAACTTTTTGCTGTCATTAGTGTATTTTAGCAAAATGAAGATGATTCAAGCATTAATTTCATTGTGCTTTTGCTCATTTTGAAGATTTTGACATTTTCACCTGAAGTGTACAATTAGGGGCTGAAAACGCGTTTAAAGCAATAAAAAGTTCATTTTGGCTCTCACACCTTAACTAAATGTTGTGGACTCAAACTTTTTGCTGTCATTAGTATATTTTAGCAAAATGAAGATGATTCAAGCATTAATTTTATTGTGCTTTTGCTCATTTTGAAGATTTTGACATTTTCACCTGAAGTGTACAATCGGGCTGAAAATGCATTTAAAGCCATAAAAAGTTCATTTTGGCTCTCACACCTTAACTAAATGTTGTAGACTCAAACTTTTTGCTGTCATTAGTGTATTTTAGCAAAATGAAGATGAGTCAAGCATTAATTTCATTGTGCTTTTGCTCATTTTGAAGATTTTGACATTTTCACCTGAAGTGTACAATCGGGCTGAAAATGTATTTAAAGCCATAAAAAGTTCATTTTGGCTCTCACACCTTAACTAAATGTTGTAGACTCAAACTTTTTGCTGTCATTAGTGTATTTTAGCAAAATGAAGATGAGTCAAGCATTAATTTCATTGTGCTTTTGCTCATTTTGAAGATTTTGACATTTTCACCTGAAGTGTACAATTAGGGGCTGAAAACGTGTTTAAAGCCATAAAAAGTTCATTTTGGCTCTCACACCTTAACTAAATGTTGTAGACTCAAACTTTTTGCTGTCATTAGTATATTTTAGCAAAATGAAGATGATTCAAGCATTAATTTTATTGTGCTTTTGCTCATTTTGAAGATTTTGACATTTTCACCTGAAGTGTACAATCGGGCTGAAAATGCATTTAAAGCCATAAAAGTTCATTTTGGCTCTCACACCTTAACTAAATGTTGTAGACTCAAACTTTTTGCTGTCATTAGTGTATTTTAGCAAAATGAAGATGATTCAAGCATTAATTTCATTGTGCTTTTGCTCATTTTGAAGATTTTGACATTTTCACCTGAAGTGTACAATCAGGCTGAAAATGCATTTAAAGCCATAAAAAGTTCATTTTGGCTCTCACACCTTAACTAAATGTTGTAGACTCAAACTTTTTGCTGTCATTAGTGTATTTTAGCAAAATGAAGATGATTCAAGCATTAATTTCATTGTGCTTTTGCTCATTTTGAAGATTTTGACATTTTCACCTGAAGTGTACAATCAGGCTGAAAATGCATTTAAAGCCATAAAAAGTTAATTTTGGCTCTCACACCTTAACTAAATGTTGTAGATTCAAACTTTTTGCTGTCATTAGTGTATTTTAGCAAAATGAAGATGATTCAAGCATTAATTTCATTGTGCTTTTGCTCATTTTGAAGATTTTGACATTTTCACCTGAAGTGTACAATTAGGGGCTGAAAACGCGTTTAAAGCAATAAAAAGTTCATTTAGGCTCTCACACCTTAACTAAATGTTGTAGACTCAAACTTTTTGCTGTCATTAGTATATTTTAGCAAAATGAAGATGATTCAAGCATTAATTTCATTGTGCTTTTGCTCATTTTGAAGATTTTGACATTTTCACCTGAAGTGTACAATTAGGGGCTGAAAACGCGTTTAAAGCAATAAAAAGTTCATTTTGGCTCTCACACCTTAACTAAATGTTGTAGACTCAAACTTTTTGCTGTCATTAGTATATTTTAGCAAAATGAAGATGATTCAAGCATTAATTTTATTGTGCTTTTGCTCATTTTGAAGATTTTGACATTTTCACCTGAAGTGTACAATCGGGCTGAAAATGCATTTAAAGCCATAAAAAGTTCATTTTGGCTCTCACACCTTAACTAAATGTTGTAGACTCAAACTTTTTGCTGTCATTAGTGTATGTTAGCAAAATGAAGATGATTCAAGCATTAATTTCATTGTGCTTTTGCTCATTTTGAAGATTTTGACATTTTCACCTGAAGTGTACAATCAGGCTGAAAATGCATTTAAAGCCATAAAAAGTTCATTTTGGCTCTCACACCTTAACTAAATGTTGTAGACTCAAACTTTTTGCTGTCATTAGTGTATTTTAGCAAAATGAAGATGATTCAAGCATTAATTTCATTGTGCTTTTGCTCATTTTGAAGATTTTGACATTTTCACCTGAAGTGTACAATCAGGCTGAAAATGCATTTAAAGCCATAAAAAGTTCATTTTGGCTCTCACACCTTAACTAAATGTTGTAGACTCAAACTTTTTGCTGTCATTAGTGTATGTTAGCAAAATGAAGATGATTCAAGCATTAATTTCATTGTGCTTTTGCTCATTTTGAAGATTTTGACATTTTCACCTGAAGTGTACAATCAGGCTGAAAATGCATTTAAAGCCATAAAAAGTTCATTTTGGCTCTCACACCTTAACTAAATGTTGTAGACTCAAACTTTTTGCTGTCATTAGTGTATTTTAGCAAAATGAAGATGATTCAAGCATTAATTTCATTGTGCTTTTGCTCATTTTGAAGATTTTGACATTTTCACCTGAAGTGTACAATTAGGGGCTGAAAACGCGTTTAAAGCAATAAAAAGTTCATTTTGGCTCTCACACCTTAACTAAATGTTGTAGACTCAAACTTTTTGCTGTCATTAGTATATTTTAGCAAAATGAAGATGATTCAAGCATTAATTTTATTGTGCTTTTGCTCATTTTGAAGATTTTGACATTTTCACCTGAAGTGTACAATCGGGCTGAAAATGCATTTAAAGCCATAAAAAGTTCATTTTGGCTCTCACACCTTAACTAAATGTTGTAGACTCAAACTTTTTGCTGTCATTAGTGTATGTTAGCAAAATGAAGATGATTCAAGCATTAATTTCATTGTGCTTTTGCTCATTTTGAAGATTTTGACATTTTCACCTGAAGTGTACAATCAGGCTGAAAATGCATTTAAAGCCATAAAAAGTTCATTTTGGCTCTCACACCTTAACTAAATGTTGTAGACTCAAACTTTTTGCTGTCATTAGTGTATTTTAGCAAAATGAAGATGATTCAAGCATTAATTTCATTGTGCTTTTGCTCATTTTGAAGATTTTGACATTTTCACCTGAAGTGTACAATTAGGGGCTGAAAACGCATTTAAAGCAATAAAAAGTTCATTTTGGCTCTCACACCTTAACTAAATGTTGTAGACTCAAACTTTTTGCTGTCATTAGTATATTTTAGCAAAATGAAGATGATTCAAGCATTAATTTTATTGTGCTTTTGCTCATTTTGAAGATTTTGACATTTTCACCTGAAGTGTACAATCGGGCTGAAAATGCATTTAAAGCCATAAAAGTTCATTTTGGCTCTCACACCTTAACTAAATGTTGTAGACTCAAACTTTTTGCTGTCATTAGCGTATTTTAGCAAAATGAAGATGATTCAAGCATTAATTTCATTGTGCTTTTGCTCATTTTGAAGATTTTGACATTTTCACCTGAAGTGTACAATTAGGGGCTGAAAACGCGTTTAAAGCAATAAAAAGTTCATTTTGGCTCTCACACCTTAACTAAATGTTGTAGACTCAAACTTTTTGCTGTCATTAGTATATTTTAGCAAAATGAAGATGATTCAAGCATTAATTTTATTGTGCTTTTGCTCATTTTGAAGATTTTGACATTTTCACCTGAAGTGTACAATCGGGCTGAAAATGCATTTAAAGCCATAAAAAGTTCATTTTGGCTCTCACACCTTAACTAAATGTTGTAGACTCAAACTTTTTGCTGTCATTAGTGTATGTTAGCAAAATGAAGATGATTCAAGCATTAATTTCATTGTGCTTTTGCTCATTTTGAAGATTTTGACATTTTCACCTGAAGTGTACAATCAGGCTGAAAATGCATTTAAAGCCATAAAAAGTTCATTTTGGCTCTCACACCTTAACTAAATGTTGTAGACTCAAACTTTTTGCTGTCATTAGTGTATTTTAGCAAAATGAAGATGATTCAAGCATTAATTTCATTGTGCTTTTGCTCATTTTGAAGATTTTGACATTTTCACCTGAAGTGTACAATTAGGGGCTGAAAACGCATTTAAAGCAATAAAAAGTTCATTTTGGCTCTCACACCTTAACTAAATGTTGTAGACTCAAACTTTTTGCTGTCATTAGTATATTTTAGCAAAATGAAGATGATTCAAGCATTAATTTTATTGTGCTTTTGCTCATTTTGAAGATTTTGACATTTTCACCTGAAGTGTACAATCGGGCTGAAAATGCATTTAAAGCCATAAAAGTTCATTTTGGCTCTCACACCTTAACTAAATGTTGTAGACTCAAACTTTTTGCTGTCATTAGCGTATTTTAGCAAAATGAAGATGATTCAAGCATTAATTTCATTGTGCTTTTGCTCATTTTGAAGATTTTGACATTTTCACCTGAAGTGTACAATCAGGCTGAAAATGCATTTAAAGCCATAAAAAGTTCATTTTGGCTCTCACACCTTAACTAAATGTTGTAGACTCAAACTTTTTGCTGTCATTAGTGTATTTTAGCAAAATGAAGATGATTCAAGCATTAATTTCATTGTGCTTTTGCTCATTTTGAAGATTTTGACATTTTCACCTGAAGTGTACAATCTGGCTGAAAATGCATTTAAAGCCATAAAAAGTTCATTTTGGCTCTCACACCTTAACTAAATGTTGTAGATTCAAACTTTTTGCTGTCATTAGTGTATTTTAGCAAAATGAAGATGATTCAAGCATTAATTTCATTGTGCTTTTGCTCATTTTGAAGATTTTGACATTTTCACCTGAAGTGTACAATTAGGGGCTGAAAACGCGTTTAAAGCAATAAAAAGTTCATTTTGGCTCTCACACCTTAACTAAATGTTGTAGACTCAAACTTTTTGCTGTCATTAGTGTATTTTAGCAAAATGAAGATGATTCAAGCATTAATTTCATTGTGCTTTTGCTCATTTTGAAGATTTTGACATTTTCACCTGAAGTGTACAATTAGGGGCTGAAAACGCGTTTAAAGCAATAAAAAGTTAATTTTGGCTCTCACACCTTAACTAAATGTTGTAGACTCAAACTTTTTGCTGTCATTAGTGTATTTTAGCAAAATGAAGATGATTCAAGCATTAATTTCATTGTGCTTTTGCTCATTTTGAAGATTTTGACATTTTCACCTGAAGTGTACAATTAGGGGCTGAAAACGCGTTTAAAGCAATAAAAAGTTCATTTTGGCTCTCACACCTTAACTAAATGTTGTAGACTCAAACTTTTTGCTGTCATTAGTATATTTTAGCAAAATGAAGATGATTCAAGCATTAATTTTATTGTGCTTTTGCTCATTTTGAAGATTTTGACATTTTCACCTGAAGTGTACAATCGGGCTGAAAATGCATTTAAAGCCATAAAAAGTTCATTTTGGCTCTCACACCTTAACTAAATGTTGTAGACTCAAACTTTTTGCTGTCATTAGTGTATGTTAGCAAAATGAAGATGATTCAAGCATTAATTTCATTGTGCTTTTGCTCATTTTGAAGATTTTGACATTTTCACCTGAAGTGTACAATCAGGCTGAAAATGCATTTAAAGCCATAGAAAGTTCATTTTGGCTCTCACACCTTAACTAAATGTTGTAGACTCAAACTTTTTGCTGTCATTAGTGTATGTTAGCAAAATGAAGATGATTCAAGAATTAATTTCATTGTGCTTTTGCTCATTTTGAAGATTTTGACATTTTCACCTGTAGTGTACAATCAGGCTGAAAATGCATTTAAAGCCATACAAAGTTCATTTTGGCTCTCACACCTTAACTAAATGTTGTAGACTCAAACTTTTTGCTGTCATTAGTGTATTTTAGCAAAATGAAGATGATTCAAGCATTAATTTCATTGTGCTTTTGCTCATTTTGAAGATTTTGACATTTTCACCTGAAGTGTACAATCAGGCTGAAAATGCATTTAAAGCCATAAAAAGTTCATTTTGGCTCTCACACCTTAACTAAATGTTGTAGACTCAAACTTGTTGCTGTCATTAGTGTATTTTAGCAAAATGAAGATGATTCAAGCATTAATTTCATTGTGCTTTTGCTCATTTTGAAGATTTTGACATTTTCACCTGAAGTGTACAATCAGGCTGAAAATGCATTTAAAGCCATAAAAAGTTCATTTTGGCTCTCACACCTTAACTAAATGTTGTAGACTCAAACTTTTTGCTGTCATTAGTGTATGTTAGCAAAATGAAGATGATTCAAACATTAATTTCATTGTGCTTTTGCTCATTTTGAAGATTTTGACATTTTCACCTGAAGTGTACAATCAGGCTGAAAATGCATTTAAAGCCATAAAAAGTTCATTTTGGCTCTCACACCTTAACTAAATGTTGTAGACTCAAACTTTTTGCTGTCATTAGTGTATTTTAGCAAAATGAAGATGATTCAAGCATTAATTTCATTGTGCTTTTGCTCATTTTGAAGATTTTGACATTTTCACCTGAAGTGTACAATTAGGGGCTGAAAACGCGTTTAAAGCAATAAAAAGTTCATTTTGGCTCTCACACCTTAACTAAATGTTGTAGACTCAAACTTTTTGCTGTCATTAGTATATTTTAGCAAAATGAAGATGATTCAAGCATTAATTTTATTGTGCTTTTGCTCATTTTGAAGATTTTGACATTTTCACCTGAAGTGTACAATCGGGCTGAAAATGCATTTAAAGCCATAAAAAGTTCATTTTGGCTCTCACACCTTAACTAAATGTTGTAGACTCAAACTTTTTGCTGTCATTAGTGTATTTTAGCAAAATGAAGATGATTCAAGCATTAATTTCATTGTGCTTTTGCTCATTTTGAAGATTTTGACATTTTCACCTGAAGTGTACAATCAGGCTGAAAATGCATTTAAAGCCATAAAAAGTTCATTTTGGCTCTCACACCTTAACTAAATGTTGTAGATTCAAACTTTTTGCTGTCATTAGTGTATTTTAGCAAAATGAAGATGATTCAAGCATTAATTTCATTGTGCTTTTGCTCATTTTGAAGATTTTGACATTTTCACCTGAAGTGTACAATTAGGGGCTGAAAACGCGTTTAAAGCAATAAAAAGTTCATTTTGGCTCTCACACCTTAACTAAATGTTGTAGACTCAAACTTTTTGCTGTCATTAGTATATTTTAGCAAAATGAAGATGATTCAAGCATTAATTTTATTGTGCTTTTGCTCATTTTGAAGATTTTGACATTTTCACCTGAAGTGTACAATCGGGCTGAAAATGCATTTAAAGCCATAAAAAGTTCATTTTGGCTCTCACACCTTAACTAAATGTTGTAGACTCAAACTTTTTGCTGTCATTAGTGTATGTTAGCAAAATGAAGATGATTCAAGCATTAATTTCATTGTGCTTTTGCTCATTTTGAAGATTTTGACATTTTCACCTGAAGTGTACAATCAGGCTGAAAATGCATTTAAAGCCATAAAAAGTTCATTTTGGCTCTCACACCTTAACTAAATGTTGTAGACTCAAACTTTTTGCTGTCATTAGTGTATTTTAGCAAAATGAAGATGATTCAAGCATTAATTTCATTGTGCTTTTGCTCATTTTGAAGATTTTGACATTTTCACCTGAAGTGTACAATCAGGCTGAAAATGCATTTAAAGCCATAAAAAGTTCATTTTGGCTCTCACACCTTAACTAAATGTTGTAGACTCAAACTTTTTGCTGTCATTAGTGTATGTTAGCAAAATGAAGATGATTCAAGCATTAATTTCATTGTGCTTTTGCTCATTTTGAAGATTTTGACATTTTCACCTGAAGTGTACAATCAGGCTGAAAATGCATTTAAAGCCATAAAAAGTTCATTTTGGCTCTCACACCTTAACTAAATGTTGTAGACTCAAACTTTTTGCTGTCATTAGTGTATTTTAGCAAAATGAAGATGATTCAAGCATTAATTTCATTGTGCTTTTGCTCATTTTGAAGATTTTGACATTTTCACCTGAAGTGTACAATTAGGGGCTGAAAACGTGTTTAAAGCAATAAAAAGTTCATTTTGGCTCTCACACCTTAACTAAATGTTGTAGACTCAAACTTTTTGCTGTCATTAGTATATTTTAGCAAAATGAAGATGATTCAAGCATTAATTTTATTGTGCTTTTGCTCATTTTGAAGATTTTGACATTTTCACCTGAAGTGTACAATCGGGCTGAAAATGCATTTAAAGCCATAAAAAGTTCATTTTGGCTCTCACACCTTAACTAAATGTTGTAGACTCAAACTTTTTGCTGTCATTAGTGTATGTTAGCAAAATGAAGATGATTCAAGCATTAATTTCATTGTGCTTTTGCTCATTTTGAAGATTTTGACATTTTCACCTGAAGTGTACAATCAGGCTGAAAATGCATTTAAAGCCATAAAAAGTTCATTTTGGCTCTCACACCTTAACTAAATGTTGTAGACTCAAACTTTTTGCTGTCATTAGTGTATTTTAGCAAAATGAAGATGATTCAAGCATTAATTTCATTGTGCTTTTGCTCATTTTGAAGATTTTGACATTTTCACCTGAAGTGTACAATTAGGGGCTGAAAACGCATTTAAAGCAATAAAAAGTTCATTTTGGCTCTCACACCTTAACTAAATGTTGTAGACTCAAACTTTTTGCTGTCATTAGTATATTTTAGCAAAATGAAGATGATTCAAGCATTAATTTTATTGTGCTTTTGCTCATTTTGAAGATTTTGACATTTTCACCTGAAGTGTACAATCGGGCTGAAAATGCATTTAAAGCCATAAAAGTTCATTTTGGCTCTCACACCTTAACTAAATGTTGTAGACTCAAACTTTTTGCTGTCATTAGCGTATTTTAGCAAAATGAAGATGATTCAAGCATTAATTTCATTGTGCTTTTGCTCATTTTGAAGATTTTGACATTTTCACCTGAAGTGTACAATTAGGGGCTGAAAACGCGTTTAAAGCAATAAAAAGTTCATTTTGGCTCTCACACCTTAACTAAATGTTGTAGACTCAAACTTTTTGCTGTCATTAGTATATTTTAGCAAAATGAAGATGATTCAAGCATTAATTTTATTGTGCTTTTGCTCATTTTGAAGATTTTGACATTTTCACCTGAAGTGTACAATCGGGCTGAAAATGCATTTAAAGCCATAAAAAGTTCATTTTGGCTCTCACACCTTAACTAAATGTTGTAGACTCAAACTTTTTGCTGTCATTAGTGTATGTTAGCAAAATGAAGATGATTCAAGCATTAATTTCATTGTGCTTTTGCTCATTTTGAAGATTTTGACATTTTCACCTGAAGTGTACAATCAGGCTGAAAATGCATTTAAAGCCATAAAAAGTTCATTTTGGCTCTCACACCTTAACTAAATGTTGTAGACTCAAACTTTTTGCTGTCATTAGTGTATTTTAGCAAAATGAAGATGATTCAAGCATTAATTTCATTGTGCTTTTGCTCATTTTGAAGATTTTGACATTTTCACCTGAAGTGTACAATTAGGGGCTGAAAACGCATTTAAAGCAATAAAAAGTTCATTTTGGCTCTCACACCTTAACTAAATGTTGTAGACTCAAACTTTTTGCTGTCATTAGTATATTTTAGCAAAATGAAGATGATTCAAGCATTAATTTTATTGTGCTTTTGCTCATTTTGAAGATTTTGACATTTTCACCTGAAGTGTACAATCGGGCTGAAAATGCATTTAAAGCCATAAAAGTTCATTTTGGCTCTCACACCTTAACTAAATGTTGTAGACTCAAACTTTTTGCTGTCATTAGCGTATTTTAGCAAAATGAAGATGATTCAAGCATTAATTTCATTGTGCTTTTGCTCATTTTGAAGATTTTGACATTTTCACCTGAAGTGTACAATCAGGCTGAAAATGCATTTAAAGCCATAAAAAGTTCATTTTGGCTCTCACACCTTAACTAAATGTTGTAGACTCAAACTTTTTGCTGTCATTAGTGTATGTTAGCAAAATGAAGATGATTCAAGCATTAATTTCATTGTGCTTTTGCTCATTTTGAAGATTTTGACATTTTCACCTGAAGTGTACAATCAGGCTGAAAATGCATTTAAAGCCATAAAAAGTTCATTTTGGCTCTCACACCTTAACTAAATGTTGTAGACTCAAACTTTTTGCTGTCATTAGTGTATTTTAGCAAAATGAAGATGATTCAAGCATTAATTTCATTGTGCTTTTGCTCATTTTGAAGATTTTGACATTTTCACCTGAAGTGTACAATCAGGCTGAAAATGCATTTAAAGCCATAAAAAGTTCATTTTGGCTCTCACACCTTAACTAAATGTTGTAGACTCAAACTTTTTGCTGTCATTAGTGTATGTTAGCAAAATGAAGATGATTCAAGCATTAATTTCATTGTGCTTTTGCTCATTTTGAAGATTTTGACATTTTCACCTGAAGTGTACAATCAGGCTGAAAATGCATTTAAAGCCATAAAAAGTTCATTTTGGCTCTCACACCTTAACTAAATGTTGTAGACTCAAACTTTTTGCTGTCATTAGTGTATTTTAGCAAAATGAAGATGATTCAAGCATTAATTTCATTGTGCTTTTGCTCATTTTGAAGATTTTGACATTTTCACCTGAAGTGTACAATTAGGGGCTGAAAACGCGTTTAAAGCAATAAAAAGTTCATTTTGGCTCTCACACCTTAACTAAATGTTGTAGACTCAAACTTTTTGCTGTCATTAGTATATTTTAGCAAAATGAAGATGATTCAAGCATTAATTTTATTGTGCTTTTGCTCATTTTGAAGATTTTGACATTTTCACCTGAAGTGTACAATCGGGCTGAAAATGCATTTAAAGCCATAAAAAGTTCATTTTGGCTCTCACACCTTAACTAAATGTTGTAGACTCAAACTTTTTGCTGTCATTAGTGTATGTTAGCAAAATGAAGATGATTCAAGCATTAATTTCATTGTGCTTTTGCTCATTTTGAAGATTTTGACATTTTCACCTGAAGTGTACAATCAGGCTGAAAATGCATTTAAAGCCATAAAAAGTTCATTTTGGCTCTCACACCTTAACTAAATGTTGTAGACTCAAACTTTTTGCTGTCATTAGTGTATTTTAGCAAAATGAAGATGATTCAAGCATTAATTTCATTGTGCTTTTGCTCATTTTGAAGATTTTGACATTTTCACCTGAAGTGTACAATTAGGGGCTGAAAACGCATTTAAAGCAATAAAAAGTTCATTTTGGCTCTCACACCTTAACTAAATGTTGTAGACTCAAACTTTTTGCTGTCATTAGTATATTTTAGCAAAATGAAGATGATTCAAGCATTAATTTTATTGTGCTTTTGCTCATTTTGAAGATTTTGACATTTTCACCTGAAGTGTACAATCGGGCTGAAAATGCATTTAAAGCCATAAAAGTTCATTTTGGCTCTCACACCTTAACTAAATGTTGTAGACTCAAACTTTTTGCTGTCATTAGCGTATTTTAGCAAAATGAAGATGATTCAAGCATTAATTTCATTGTGCTTTTGCTCATTTTGAAGATTTTGACATTTTCACCTGAAGTGTACAATTAGGGGCTGAAAACGCGTTTAAAGCAATAAAAAGTTCATTTTGGCTCTCACACCTTAACTAAATGTTGTAGACTCAAACTTTTTGCTGTCATTAGTATATTTTAGCAAAATGAAGATGATTCAAGCATTAATTTTATTGTGCTTTTGCTCATTTTGAAGATTTTGACATTTTCACCTGAAGTGTACAATCGGGCTGAAAATGCATTTAAAGCCATAAAAAGTTCATTTTGGCTCTCACACCTTAACTAAATGTTGTAGACTCAAACTTTTTGCTGTCATTAGTGTATGTTAGCAAAATGAAGATGATTCAAGCATTAATTTCATTGTGCTTTTGCTCATTTTGAAGATTTTGACATTTTCACCTGAAGTGTACAATCAGGCTGAAAATGCATTTAAAGCCATAAAAAGTTCATTTTGGCTCTCACACCTTAACTAAATGTTGTAGACTCAAACTTTTTGCTGTCATTAGTGTATTTTAGCAAAATGAAGATGATTCAAGCATTAATTTCATTGTGCTTTTGCTCATTTTGAAGATTTTGACATTTTCACCTGAAGTGTACAATTAGGGGCTGAAAACGCATTTAAAGCAATAAAAAGTTCATTTTGGCTCTCACACCTTAACTAAATGTTGTAGACTCAAACTTTTTGCTGTCATTAGTATATTTTAGCAAAATGAAGATGATTCAAGCATTAATTTTATTGTGCTTTTGCTCATTTTGAAGATTTTGACATTTTCACCTGAAGTGTACAATCGGGCTGAAAATGCATTTAAAGCCATAAAAGTTCATTTTGGCTCTCACACCTTAACTAAATGTTGTAGACTCAAACTTTTTGCTGTCATTAGCGTATTTTAGCAAAATGAAGATGATTCAAGCATTAATTTCATTGTGCTTTTGCTCATTTTGAAGATTTTGACATTTTCACCTGAAGTGTACAATCAGGCTGAAAATGCATTTAAAGCCATAAAAAGTTCATTTTGGCTCTCACACCTTAACTAAATGTTGTAGACTCAAACTTTTTGCTGTCATTAGTGTATTTTAGCAAAATGAAGATGATTCAAGCATTAATTTCATTGTGCTTTTGCTCATTTTGAAGATTTTGACATTTTCACCTGAAGTGTACAATCTGGCTGAAAATGCATTTAAAGCCATAAAAAGTTCATTTTGGCTCTCACACCTTAACTAAATGTTGTAGATTCAAACTTTTTGCTGTCATTAGTGTATTTTAGCAAAATGAAGATGATTCAAGCATTAATTTCATTGTGCTTTTGCTCATTTTGAAGATTTTGACATTTTCACCTGAAGTGTACAATTAGGGGCTGAAAACGCGTTTAAAGCAATAAAAAGTTCATTTTGGCTCTCACACCTTAACTAAATGTTGTAGACTCAAACTTTTTGCTGTCATTAGTATATTTTAGCAAAATGAAGATGATTCAAGCATTAATTTCATTGTGCTTTTGCTCATTTTGAAGATTTTGACATTTTCACCTGAAGTGTACAATTAGGGGCTGAAAACGCGTTTAAAGCAATAAAAAGTTCATTTTGGCTCTCACACCTTAACTAAATGTTGTAGACTCAAACTTTTTGCTGTCATTAGTGTATTTTAGCAAAATGAAGATGATTCAAGCATTAATTTCATTGTGCTTTTGCTCATTTTGAAGATTTTGACATTTTCACCTGAAGTGTACAATCAGGCTGCAAATGCATTTAAAGCCATAAAAAGTTCATTTTGGCTCTCACACCTTAACTAAATGTTGTAGACTCAAACTTTTTGCTGTCATTAGTGTATGTTAGCAAAATGAAGATGATTCAAGCATTAATTTCATTGTGCTTTTGCTCATTTTGAAGATTTTGACATTTTCACCTGAAGTGTACAATTAGGGCTGAAAACGCGTTTAAAGCAATAAAAAGTTCATTTTGGCTCTCACACCTTAACTAAATGTTGTAGACTCAAACTTTTTGCTGTCATTAGTATATTTTAGCAAAATGAAGATGATTCAAGCATTAATTTTATTGTGCTTTTGCTCATTTTGAAGATTTTGACATTTTCACCTGAAGTGTACAATCGGGCTGAAAATGCATTTAAAGCCATAAAAAGTTCATTTTGGCTCTCACACCTTAACTAAATGTTGTAGACTCAAACTTTTTGCTGTCATTAGTGTATGTTAGCAAAATGAAGATGATTCAAGCATTAATTTCATTGTGCTTTTGCTCATTTTGAAGATTTTGACATTTTCACCTGAAGTGTACAATCAGGCTGAAAATGCATTTAAAGCCATAAAAAGTTCATTTTGGCTCTCACACCTTAACTAAATGTTGTAGACTCAAACTTTTTGCTGTCATTAGTGTATTTTAGCAAAATGAAGATGATTCAAGCATTAATTTCATTGTGCTTTTGCTCATTTTGAAGATTTTGACATTTTCACCTGAAGTGTACAATTAGGGGCTGAAAACGCGTTTAAAGCAATAAAAAGTTCATTTTGGCTCTCACACCTTAACTAAATGTTGTAGACTCAAACTTTTTGCTGTCATTAGTATATTTTAGCAAAATGAAGATGATTCAAGCATTAATTTTATTGTGCTTTTGCTCATTTTGAAGATTTTGACATTTTCACCTGAAGTGTACAATCGGGCTGAAAATGCATTTAAAGCCATAAAAAGTTCATTTTGGCTCTCACACCTTAACTAAATGTTGTAGACTCAAACTTTTTGCTGTCATTAGTGTATTTTAGCAAAATGAAGATGATTCAAGCATTAATTTCATTGTGCTTTTGCTCATTTTGAAGATTTTGACATTTTCACCTGAAGTGTACAATCGGGCTGAAAATGCATTTAAAGCAATAAAAAGTTCATTTTGGCTCTCACACCTTAACTAAATGTTGTAGATTCAAACTTTTTGCTGTCATTAGTGTATTTTAGCAAAATGAAGATGATTCAAGCATTAATTTCATTGTGCTTTTGCTCATTTTGAAGATTTTGACATTTTCACCTGAAGTGTACAATTAGGGGCTGAAAACGCGTTTAAAGCAATAAAAAGTTCATTTTGGCTCTCACACCTTAACTAAATGTTGTAGACTCAAACTTTTTGCTGTCATTAGTGTATGTTAGCAAAATGAAGATGATTCAAGCATTAATTTCATTGTGCTTTTGCTCATTTTGAAGATTTTGACATTTTCACCTGAAGTGTACAATCGGGCTGAAAATGCATTTAAAGCCATAAAAAGTTCCTTTTGGCTCTCACACCTTAACTAAATGTTGTAGACTCAAACTTTTTGCTGTCATTAGTGTATGTTAGCAAAATGAAGATGATTCAAGCATTAATTTCATTGTGCTTTTGCTCATTTTGAAGATTTTGACATTTTCACCTGAAGTGTACAATCAGGCGGAAAATGCATTTAAAGCCATAAAAAGTTCATTTTGGCTCTCACACCTTAACTAAATGTTGTAGACTCAAACTTTTTGCTGTCATTAGTGTATTTTAGCAAAATGAAGATGATTCAAGCATTAATTTCATTGTGCTTTTGCTCATTTTGAAGATTTTGACATTTTCACCTGAAGTGTACAATTAGGGGCTGAAAACGCGTTTAAAGCAATAAAAAGTTCATTTTGGCTCTCACACCTTAACTAAATGTTGTAGACTCAAACTTTTTGCTGTCATTAGTGTATTTTAGCAAAATGAAGATGATTCAAGCATTAATTTCATTGTGCTTTTGCTCATTTTGAAGATTTTGACATTTTCACCTGAAGTGTACAATCGGGCTGAAAATGCATTTAAAGCCATAAAAAGTTCATTTTGGCTCTCACACCTTAACTAAATGTTGTAGACTCAAACTTTTTGCTGTCATTAGTGTATTTTAGCAAAATGAAGATGATTCAAGCATTAATTTCATTGTGCTTTTGCTCATTTTGAAGATTTTGACATTTTCACCTGAAGTGTACAATTAGGGGGTGAAAACGCGTTTAAAGCAATAAAAAGTTCATTTTGGCTCTCACACCTTAACTAAATGTTGTAGACTCAAACTTTTTGCTGTCATTATTATATTTTAGCAAAATGAAGATGATTCAAGCATTAATTTTATTGTGCTTTTGCTCATTTTGAAGATTTTGACATTTTCACCTGAAGTGTACAATCGGGCTGAAAATGCATTTAAAGCCATAAAAAGTTCATTTTGGCTCTCACACCTTAACTAAATGTTGTAGACTCAAACTTTTTGCTGTCATTAGTGTATGTTAGCAAAATGAAGATGATTCAAGCATTAATTTCATTGTGCTTTTGCTCATTTTGAAGATTTTGACATTTTCACCTGAAGTGTACAATCAGGCGGAAAATGCATTTAAAGCCATAAAAAGTTCATTTTGGCTCTCACACCTTAACTAAATGTTGTAGACTCAAACTTTTTGCTGTCATTAGTGTATTTTAGCAAAATGAAGATGATTCAAGCATTAATTTCATTGTGCTTTTGCTCATTTTGAAGATTTTGACATTTTCACCTGAAGTGTACAATTAGGGGCTGAAAACGCGTTTAAAGCAATAAAAAGTTCATTTTGGCTCTCACACCTTAACTAAATGTTGTAGACTCAAACTTTTTGCTGTCATTAGTGTATTTTAGCAAAATGAAGATGATTCAAGCATTAATTTCATTGTGCTTTTGCTCATTTTGAAGATTTTGACATTTTCACCTGAAGTGTACAATTAGGGGCTGAAAACGCGTTTAAAGCAATAAAAAGTTCATTTTGGCTCTCACACCTTAACTAAATGTTGTAGACTCAAACTTTTTGCTGTCATTAGTATATTTTAGCAAAATGAAGATGATTCAAGCATTAATTTTATTGTGCTTTTGCTCATTTTGAAGATTTTGACATTTTCACCTAAAGTGTACAATCAGGCTGAAAATGCATTTAAAGCCATAAAAAGTTCATTTTGGCTCTCACACCTTAACTAAATGTTGTAGACTCAAACTTTTTGCTGTCATTAGTGTATGTTAGCAAAATGAAGATGATTCAAGCATTAATTTCATTGTGCTTTTGCTCATTTAGAAGATTTTGACATTTTCACCTGAAGTGTACAATCAGGCTGAAAATGCATTTAAAGCCATAAAAAGTTCATTTTGGCTCTCACACCTTAACTAAATGTTGTAGACTCAAACTTTTTGCTGTCATTAGTGTATTTTAGCAAAATGAAGATGATTCAAGCATTAATTTCATTGTGCTTTTGCTCATTTTGAAGATTTTGACATTTTCACCTGAAGTGTACAATTAGGGGCTGAAAACGCGTTTAAAGCAATAAAAAGTTCATTTTGGCTCTCACACCTTAACTAAATGTTGTAGACTCAAACTTTTTGCTGTCATTAGTATATTTTAGCAAAATGAAGATGATTAAAGCATTAATTTTATTGTGCTTTTGCTCATTTTGAAGATTTTGACATTTTCACCTGAAGTGTACAATCGGGCTGAAAATGCATTTAAAGACATAAAAAGTTCATTTTGGCTCTCACACCTTAACTAAATGTTGTAGACTCAAACTTTTTGCTGTCATTAGTGTATGTTAGCAAAATGAAGATGATTCAAGCATTAATTTCATTGTGCTTTTGCTCATTTTGAAGATTTTGACATTTTCACCTAAAGTGTACAATCAGGCTGAAAATGCATTTAAAGCCATAAAAAGTTCATTTTGGCTCTCACACCTTAACTAAATGTTGTAGACTCAAACTTTTTGCTGTCATTAGTGTATTTTAGCAAAATGAAGATGATTCAAGCATTAATTTCATTGTGCTTTTGCTCATTTTGAAGATTTTGACATTTTCACCTGAAGTGTACAATCGGGCTGAAAATGCATTTAAAGCCATAAAAAGTTCATTTTGGCTCTCACACCTTAACTAAATGTTGTAGACTCAAACTTTTTGCTGTCATTAGTGTATTATAGCAAAATGAAGATGATTCAAGCATTAATTTCATTGTGCTTTTGCTCATTTTGAAGATTTTGACATTTTCACCTGAAGTGTACAATCGGGCTGAAAATGCATTTAAAGCAATAAAAAGTTCATTTTGGCTCTCACACCTTAACTAAATGTTGTAGATTCAAACTTTTTGCTGTCATTAGTGTATTTTAGCAAAATGAAGATGATTCAAGCATTAATTTCATTGTGCTTTTGCTCATTTTGAAGATTTTGACATTTTCACCTGAAGTGTACAATCAGGCTGAAAACGCGTTTAAAGCAATAAAAAGTTCATTTTGGCTCTCACACCTTAACTAAATGTTGTAGACTCAAACTTTTTGCTGTCATTAATATATTTTAGCAAAATGAAGATGATTCAAGCATTAATTTTATTGTGCTTTTGCTCATTTTGAAGATTTTGACATTTTCACCTGAAGTGTACAATCGGGCTGAAAATGCATTTAAAGCCATAAAAAGTTCATTTTGGCTCTCACACCTTAACTAAATGTTGTAGACTCAAACTTTTTGCTGTCATTAGTGTTTGTTAGCAAAATGAAGATGATTCAAGCATTAATTTCATTGTGCTTTTGCTCATTTTGAAGATTTTGACATTTTCACCTGAAGTGTACAATCAGGCTGAAAATGCATTTAAAGCCATAAAAAGTTCATTTTGGCTCTCACACCTTAACTAAATGTTGTAGACTCAAACTTTTTGCTGTCATTAGTGTATGTTAGCAAAATGAAGATGATTCAAGCATTAATTTCATTGTGCTTTTGCTCATTTTGAAGATTTTGACATTTTCACCTAAAGTGTACAATCAGGCTGAAAATGCATTTAAAGCCATAAAAAGTTCATTTTGGCTCTCACACCTTAACTAAATGTTGTAGACTCAAACTTTTTGCTGTCATTAGTGTATTTTAGCAAAATGAAGATGATTCAAGCATTAATTTCATTGTGCTTTTGCTCATTTTGAAGATTTTGACATTTTCACCTGAAGTGTACAATCGGGCTGAAAATGCATTTAAAGCCATAAAAAGTTCATTTTGGCTCTCACACCTTAACTAAATGTTGTAGACTCAAACTTTTTGCTGTCATTAGTGTATTATAGCAAAATGAAGATGATTCAAGCATTAATTTCATTGTGCTTTTGCTCATTTTGAAGATTTTGACATTTTCACCTGAAGTGTACAATCGGGCTGAAAATGCATTTAAAGCAATAAAAAGTTCATTTTGGCTCTCACACCTTAACTAAATGTTGTAGATTCAAACTTTTTGCTGTCATTAGTGTATTTTAGCAAAATGAAGATGATTCAAGCATTAATTTCATTGTGCTTTTGCTCATTTTGAAGATTTTGACATTTTCACCTGAAGTGTACAATCAGGCTGAAAACGCGTTTAAAGCAATAAAAAGTTCATTTTGGCTCTCACACCTTAACTAAATGTTGTAGACTCAAACTTTTTGCTGTCATTAGTATATTTTAGCAAAATGAAGATGATTCAAGCATTAATTTTATTGTGCTTTTGCTCATTTTGAAGATTTTGACATTTTCACCTGAAGTGTACAATCGGGCTGAAAATGCATTTAAAGCCATAAAAAGTTCATTTTGGCTCTCACACCTTAACTAAATGTTGTAGACTCAAACTTTTTGCTGTCATTAGTGTTTGTTAGCAAAATGAAGATGATTCAAGCATTAATTTCATTGTGCTTTTGCTCATTTTGAAGATTTTGACATTTTCACCTAAAGTGTACAATCAGGCTGAAAATGCATTTAAAGCCATAAAAAGTTCATTTTGGCTCTCACACCTTAACTAAATGTTGTAGACTCAAACTTTTTGCTGTCATTAGTGTATTTTAGCAAAATGAAGATGATTCAAGCATTAATTTCATTGTGCTTTTGCTCATTTTGAAGATTTTGACATTTTCACCTGAAGTGTAGAATTAGGGGCTGAAAACGCGTTTAAAGCAATAAAAAGTTCATTTTGGCTCTCACACCTTAACTAAATGTTGTAGACTCATACTTTTTGCTGTCATTAGTATATTTTAGCAAAATGAAGATGATTCAAGCATTAATTTTATTGTGCTTTTGCTCATTTTGAAGATTTTGACATTTTCACCTGAAGTGTACAATCGGGCTGAAAATGCATTTAAAGCCATAAAAAGTTCATTTTGGCTCTCACACCTTAACTAAATGTTGTAGACTCAAACTTTTTGCTGTCATTAGTGTATGTTAGCAAAATGAAGATGATTCAAGCATTAATTTCATTGTGCTTTTGCTCATTTTGAAGATTTTGACATTTTCACCTGAAGTGTACAATTAGGGGCTGAAAACGCGTTTAAAGCAATAAAAAGTTCATTTTGGCTCTCACACCTTAACTAAATGTTGTAGACTCAAACTTTTTGCTGTCATTAGTATATTTTAGCAAAATGAAGATGATTAAAGCATTAATTTTATTGTGCTTTTGCTCATTTTGAAGATTTTGACATTTTCACCTGAAGTGTACAATCGGGCTGAAAATGCATTTAAAGCCATAAAAAGTTCATTTTGGCTCTCACACCTTAACTAAATGTTGTAGACTCAAACTTTTTGCTGCCATTAGTGTATTTTAGCAAAATGAAGATGATTCAAGCATTAATTTCATTGTGCTTTTGCTCATTTTGAAGATTTTGACATTTTCACCTGAAGTGTACAATCGGGCTGAAAATGCATTTAAAGCCATAAAAAGTTCATTTTGGCTCTCACACCTTAACTAAATGTTGTAGACTCAAACTTTTTGCTGTCATTAGTGTATTATAGCAAAATGAAGATGATTCAAGCATTAATTTCATTGTGCTTTTGCTCATTTTGAAGATTTTGACATTTTCACCTGAAGTGTACAATCGGGCTGAAAATGCATTTAAAGCAATAAAAAGTTCATTTTGGCTCTCACACCTTAACTAAATGTTGTAGATTCAAACTTTTTGCTGTCATTAGTATATTTTAGCAAAATGAGGATGATTCAAGCATTAATTTTATTGTGCTTTTGCTCATTTTGAAGATTTTGACATTTTCACCTGAAGTGTACAATCGGGCTGAAAATGCATTTAAAGCCATACAAAGTTCATTTTGGCTCTCACACCTTAACTAAATGTTGTAGACTCAAACTTTTTGCTGTCATTAGTGTATGTTAGCAAAATGAAGATGATTCAAGCATTAATTTCATTGTGCTTTTGCTCATTTTGAAGATTTTGACATTTTCAACTGAAGTGTACAATCAGGCTGAAAATGCATTTAAAGCCATAAAAAGTTCATTTTGGCTCTCACACCTTAACTAAATGTTGTAGACTCAAACTTTTTGCTGTCATTAGTGTATTTTAGCAAAATGAAGATGATTCAAGCATTAATTTCATTGTGCTTTTGCTCATTTTGAAGATTTTGACATTTTCACCTGAAGTGTACAATTAGGGGCTGAAAACGCGTTTAAAGCAATAAAAAGTTCATTTTGGCTCTCACACCTTAACTAAATGTTGTAGACTCAAACTTTTTGCTGTCATTATTATATTTTAGCAAAATGAAGATGATTCAAGCATTAATTTTATTGTGCTTTTGCTCATTTTGAAGATTTTGACATTTTCACCTGAAGTGTACAATCGGGCTGAAAATGCATTTAAAGCCATAAAAAGTTCATTTTGGCTCTCACACCTTAACTAAATGTTGTAGACTCAAACTTTTTGCTGTCATTAGTGTATGTTAGCAAAATGAAGATGATTCAAGCATTAATTTCATTGTGCTTTTGCTCATTTTGAAGATTTTGACATTTTCACCTGAAGTGTACAATCAGGCGGAAAATGCATTTAAAGCCATAAAAAGTTCATTTTGGCTCTCACACCTTAACTAAATGTTGTAGACTCAAACTTTTTGCTGTCATTAGTGTATTTTAGCAAAATGAAGATGATTCAAGCATTAATTTCATTGTGCTTTTGCTCATTTTGAAGATTTTGACATTTTCACCTGAAGTGTACAATTAGGGGCTGAAAACGCGTTTAAAGCAATAAAAAGTTCATTTTGGCTCTCACACCTTAACTAAATGTTGTAGACTCAAACTTTTTGCTGTCATTAGTGTATTTTAGCAAAATGAAGATGATTCAAGCATTAATTTCATTGTGCTTTTGCTCATTTTGAAGATTTTGACATTTTCACCTGAAGTGTACAATCGGGCTGAAAATGCATTTAAAGCAATAAAAAGTTAATTTTGGCTCTCACACCTTAACTAAATGTTGTAGATTCAAACTTTTTGCTGTCATTAGTGTATTTTAGCAAAATGAAGATGATTCAAGCATTAATTTCATTGTGCTTTTGCTCATTTTGAAGATTTTGACATTTTCACCTGAAGTGTACAATCAGGCTGAAAATGCATTTAAAGCCATAAAAAGTTCATTTTGGCTCTCACACCTTAACTAAATGTTGTAGACTCAAACTTTTTGCTGTCATTAGTGTATTTTAGCAAAATGAAGATGATTCAAGCATTAATTTCATTTTGCTTTTGCTAATTTTGAAGATTTTGACATTTTCACCTGAAGTGTACAATCGGGCTGAAAATGCATTTAAAGCCATAAAAAGTTCATTTTGGCTCTCACACCTTAACTAAATGTTGTAGACTCAAACTTTTTGCTGTCATTAGTGTATTTTAGCAAAATGAAGATGATTCAAGCATTAATTTCATTGTGCTTTTGCTCATTTTGAAGATTTTGACATTTTCACCTGAAGTGTACAATCAGGCTGAAAATGCATTTAAAGCCATAAAAAGTTCATTTTGGCTCTCACACCTTAACTAAATGTTGTAGACTCAAACTTTTTGCTGTCATTAGTGTATTTTAGCAAAATGAAGATGATTCAAGCATTAATTTCATTGTGCTTTTGCTCATTTTGAAGATTTTGACATTTTCACCTGAAGTGTACAATCGGGCTGAAAATGCATTTAAAGCCATAAAAAGTTCATTTTGGCTCTCACACCTTAACTAAATGTTGTAGACTCAAACTTTTTGCTGTCATTAGTGTATGTTAGCAAAATGAAGATGATTCAAGCATTAATTTCATTGTGCTTTTGCTCATTTTGAAGATTTTGACATTTTCACCTGAAGTGTACAATCAGGCGGAAAATGCATTTAAAGCCATAAAAAGTTCATTTTGGCTCTCACACCTTAACTAAATGTTGTAGACTCAAACTTTTTGCTGTCATTAGTGTATTTTAGCAAAATGAAGATGATTCAAGCATTAATTTCATTGTGCTTTTGCTCATTTTGAAGATTTTGACATTTTCACCTGAAGTGTACAATTAGGGGCTGAAAACGCGTTTAAAGCAATAAAAAGTTCATTTTGGCTCTCACACCTTAACTAAATGTTGTAGACTCAAACTTTTTGCTGTCATTAGTGTATTTTAGCAAAATGAAGATGATTCAAGCATTAATTTCATTGTGCTTTTGCTCATTTTGAAGATTTTGACATTTTCACCTGAAGTGTACAATCGGGCTGAAAATGCATTTAAAGCAATAAAAAGTTAATTTTGGCTCTCACACCTTAACTAAATGTTGTAGATTCAAACTTTTTGCTGTCATTAGTGTATTTTAGCAAAATGAAGATGATTCAAGCATTAATTTCATTGTGCTTTTGCTCATTTTGAAGATTTTGACATTTTCACCTGAAGTGTACAATCAGGCTGAAAATGCATTTAAAGCCATAAAAAGTTCATTTTGGCTCTCACACCTTAACTAAATGTTGTAGACTCAAACTTTTTGCTGTCATTAGTGTATTTTAGCAAAATGAAGATGATTCAAGCATTAATTTCATTTTGCTTTTGCTAATTTTGAAGATTTTGACATTTTCACCTGAAGTGTACAATCGGGCTGAAAATGCATTTAAAGCCATAAAAAGTTCATTTTGGCTCTCACACCTTAACTAAATGTTGTAGACTCAAACTTTTTGCTGTCATTAGTGTATTTTAGCAAAATGAAGATGATTCAAGCATTAATTTCATTGTGCTTTTGCTCATTTTGAAGATTTTGACATTTTCACCTGAAGTGTACAATCAGGCTGAAAATGCATTTAAAGCCATAAAAAGTTCATTTTGGCTCTCACACCTTAACTAAATGTTGTAGACTCAAACTTTTTGCTGTCATTAGTGTATTTTAGCAAAATGAAGATGATTCAAGCATTAATTTCATTGTGCTTTTGCTCATTTTGAAGATTTTGACATTTTCACCTGAAGTGTACAATCGGGCTGAAAATGCATTTAAAGCCATAAAAAGTTCATTTTGGCTCTCACACCTTAACTAAATGTTGTAGACTCAAACTTTTTGCTGTCATTAGTGTATTATAGCAAAATGAAGATGATTCAAGCATTAATTTCATTGTGCTTTTGCTCATTTTGAAGATTTTGACATTTTCACCTGAAGTGTACAATCGGGCTGAAAATGCATTTAAAGCAATAAAAAGTTCATTTTGGCTCTCACACCTTAACTAAATGTTGTAGATTCAAACTTTTTGCTGTCATTAGTGTATTTTAGCAAAATGAAGATGATTCAAGCATTAATTTCATTGTGCTTTTGCTCATTTTGAAGATTTTGACATTTTCACCTGAAGTGTACAATCAGGCTGAAAATGCATTTAAAGCCATAAAAAGTTCATTTTGGCTCTTACACCTTAACTAAATGTTGTAGACTCAAACTTTTTGCTGTCATTAGTGTATTATAGCAAAATGAAGATGATTCAAGCATTAATTTCATTGTGCTTTTGCTCATTTTGAAGATTTTGACATTTTCACCTGAAGTGTACAATTAGGGGCTGAAAACGCGTTTAAAGCAATAAAAAGTTCATTTTGGCTCTCACACCTTAACTAAATGTTGTAGACTCAAACTTTTTGCTGTCATTATTATATTTTAGCAAAATGAAGATGATTCAAGCATTAATTTTATTGTGCTTTTGCTCATTTTGAAGATTTTGACATTTTCACCTGAAGTGTACAATCGGGCTGAAAATGCATTTAAAGCCATAAAAAGTTCATTTTGGCTCTCACACCTTAACTAAATGTTGTAGACTCAAACTTTTTGCTGTCATTAGTGTATGTTAGCAAAATGAAGATGATTCAAGCATTAATTTCATTGTGCTTTTGCTCATTTTGAAGATTTTGACATTTTCACCTGAAGTGTACAATCAGGCGGAAAATGCATTTAAAGCCATAAAAAGTTCATTTTGGCTCTCACACCTTAACTAAATGTTGTAGACTCAAACTTTTTGCTGTCATTAGTGTATTTTAGCAAAATGAAGATGATTCAAGCATTAATTTCATTGTGCTTTTGCTCATTTAGAAGATTTTGACATTTTCACCTGAAGTGTACAATCAGGCTGAAAATGCATTTAAAGCCATAAAAAGTTCATTTTGGCTCTCACACCTTAACTAAATGTTGTAGACTCAAACTTTTTGCTGTCATTAGTGTATTTTAGCAAAATGAAGATGATTCAAGCATTAATTTCATTGTGCTTTTGCTCATTTTGAAGATTTTGACATTTTCACCTGAAGTGTACAATTAGGGGCTGAAAACGCGTTTAAAGCAATAAAAAGTTCATTTTGGCTCTCACACCTTAACTAAATGTTGTAGACTCAAACTTTTTGCTGTCATTAGTATATTTTAGCAAAATGAAGATGATTAAAGCATTAATTTTATTGTGCTTTTGCTCATTTTGAAGATTTTGACATTTTCACCTGAAGTGTACAATCGGGCTGAAAATGCATTTAAAGACATAAAAAGTTCATTTTGGCTCTCACACCTTAACTAAATGTTGTAGACTCAAACTTTTTGCTGTCATTAGTGTATGTTAGCAAAATGAAGATGATTCAAGCATTAATTTCATTGTGCTTTTGCTCATTTTGAAGATTTTGACATTTTCACCTAAAGTGTACAATCAGGCTGAAAATGCATTTAAAGCCATAAAAAGTTCATTTTGGCTCTCACACCTTAACTAAATGTTGTAGACTCAAACTTTTTGCTGTCATTAGTGTATTTTAGCAAAATGAAGATGATTCAAGCATTAATTTCATTGTGCTTTTGCTCATTTTGAAGATTTTGACATTTTCACCTGAAGTGTACAATCGGGCTGAAAATGCATTTAAAGCCATAAAAAGTTCATTTTGGCTCTCACACCTTAACTAAATGTTGTAGACTCAAACTTTTTGCTGTCATTAGTGTATTATAGCAAAATGAAGATGATTCAAGCATTAATTTCATTGTGCTTTTGCTCATTTTGAAGATTTTGACATTTTCACCTGAAGTGTACAATCGGGCTGAAAATGCATTTAAAGCAATAAAAAGTTCATTTTGGCTCTCACACCTTAACTAAATGTTGTAGATTCAAACTTTTTGCTGTCATTAGTGTATTTTAGCAAAATGAAGATGATTCAAGCATTAATTTCATTGTGCTTTTGCTCATTTTGAAGATTTTGACATTTTCACCTGAAGTGTACAATCAGGCTGAAAACGCGTTTAAAGCAATAAAAAGTTCATTTTGGCTCTCACACCTTAACTAAATGTTGTAGACTCAAACTTTTTGCTGTCATTAATATATTTTAGCAAAATGAAGATGATTCAAGCATTAATTTTATTGTGCTTTTGCTCATTTTGAAGATTTTGACATTTTCACCTGAAGTGTACAATCGGGCTGAAAATGCATTTAAAGCCATAAAAAGTTCATTTTGGCTCTCACACCTTAACTAAATGTTGTAGACTCAAACTTTTTGCTGTCATTAGTGTTTGTTAGCAAAATGAAGATGATTCAAGCATTAATTTCATTGTGCTTTTGCTCATTTTGAAGATTTTGACATTTTCACCTGAAGTGTACAATCAGGCTGAAAATGCATTTAAAGCCATAAAAAGTTCATTTTGGCTCTCACACCTTAACTAAATGTTGTAGACTCAAACTTTTTGCTGTCATTAGTGTATGTTAGCAAAATGAAGATGATTCAAGCATTAATTTCATTGTGCTTTTGCTCATTTTGAAGATTTTGACATTTTCACCTAAAGTGTACAATCAGGCTGAAAATGCATTTAAAGCCATAAAAAGTTCATTTTGGCTCTCACACCTTAACTAAATGTTGTAGACTCAAACTTTTTGCTGTCATTAGTGTATTTTAGCAAAATGAAGATGATTCAAGCATTAATTTCATTGTGCTTTTGCTCATTTTGAAGATTTTGACATTTTCACCTGAAGTGTACAATCGGGCTGAAAATGCATTTAAAGCCATAAAAAGTTCATTTTGGCTCTCACACCTTAACTAAATGTTGTAGACTCAAACTTTTTGCTGTCATTAGTGTATTATAGCAAAATGAAGATGATTCAAGCATTAATTTCATTGTGCTTTTGCTCATTTTGAAGATTTTGACATTTTCACCTGAAGTGTACAATCGGGCTGAAAATGCATTTAAAGCAATAAAAAGTTCATTTTGGCTCTCACACCTTAACTAAATGTTGTAGATTCAAACTTTTTGCTGTCATTAGTGTATTTTAGCAAAATGAAGATGATTCAAGCATTAATTTCATTGTGCTTTTGCTCATTTTGAAGATTTTGACATTTTCACCTGAAGTGTACAATCAGGCTGAAAACGCGTTTAAAGCAATAAAAAGTTCATTTTGGCTCTCACACCTTAACTAAATGTTGTAGACTCAAACTTTTTGCTGTCATTAGTATATTTTAGCAAAATGAAGATGATTCAAGCATTAATTTTATTGTGCTTTTGCTCATTTTGAAGATTTTGACATTTTCACCTGAAGTGTACAATCGGGCTGAAAATGCATTTAAAGCCATAAAAAGTTCATTTTGGCTCTCACACCTTAACTAAATGTTGTAGACTCAAACTTTTTGCTGTCATTAGTGTTTGTTAGCAAAATGAAGATGATTCAAGCATTAATTTCATTGTGCTTTTGCTCATTTTGAAGATTTTGACATTTTCACCTAAAGTGTACAATCAGGCTGAAAATGCATTTAAAGCCATAAAAAGTTCATTTTGGCTCTCACACCTTAACTAAATGTTGTAGACTCAAACTTTTTGCTGTCATTAGTGTATTTTAGCAAAATGAAGATGATTCAAGCATTAATTTCATTGTGCTTTTGCTCATTTTGAAGATTTTGACATTTTCACCTGAAGTGTAGAATTAGGGGCTGAAAACGCGTTTAAAGCAATAAAAAGTTCATTTTGGCTCTCACACCTTAACTAAATGTTGTAGACTCATACTTTTTGCTGTCATTAGTATATTTTAGCAAAATGAAGATGATTCAAGCATTAATTTTATTGTGCTTTTGCTCATTTTGAAGATTTTGACATTTTCACCTGAAGTGTACAATCGGGCTGAAAATGCATTTAAAGCCATAAAAAGTTCATTTTGGCTCTCACACCTTAACTAAATGTTGTAGACTCAAACTTTTTGCTGTCATTAGTGTATGTTAGCAAAATGAAGATGATTCAAGCATTAATTTCATTGTGCTTTTGCTCATTTTGAAGATTTTGACATTTTCACCTGAAGTGTACAATTAGGGGCTGAAAACGCGTTTAAAGCAATAAAAAGTTCATTT
Organism: Leptonotus elevatus; assembly: GCF_054856555.1. NCBI lineage: Eukaryota > Metazoa > Chordata > Actinopteri > Syngnathiformes > Syngnathidae > Leptonotus > Leptonotus elevatus. The sequence continues at coordinate 107,929 of NW_028233725.1, forward strand.
TGGCTCTCACACCTTAACTAAATGTTGTAGACTCAAACTTTTTGCTGTCATTAGTATATTTTAGCAAAATGAAGATGATTAAAGCATTAATTTTATTGTGCTTTTGCTCATTTTGAAGATTTTGACATTTTCACCTGAAGTGTACAATCGGGCTGAAAATGCATTTAAAGCCATAAAAAGTTCATTTTGGCTCTCACACCTTAACTAAATGTTGTAGACTCAAACTTTTTGCTGCCATTAGTGTATTTTAGCAAAATGAAGATGATTCAAGCATTAATTTCATTGTGCTTTTGCTCATTTTGAAGATTTTGACATTTTCACCTGAAGTGTACAATCGGGCTGAAAATGCATTTAAAGCCATAAAAAGTTCATTTTGGCTCTCACACCTTAACTAAATGTTGTAGACTCAAACTTTTTGCTGTCATTAGTGTATTATAGCAAAATGAAGATGATTCAAGCATTAATTTCATTGTGCTTTTGCTCATTTTGAAGATTTTGACATTTTCACCTGAAGTGTACAATCGGGCTGAAAATGCATTTAAAGCAATAAAAAGTTCATTTTGGCTCTCACACCTTAACTAAATGTTGTAGATTCAAACTTTTTGCTGTCATTAGTATATTTTAGCAAAATGAGGATGATTCAAGCATTAATTTTATTGTGCTTTTGCTCATTTTGAAGATTTTGACATTTTCACCTGAAGTGTACAATCGGGCTGAAAATGCATTTAAAGCCATACAAAGTTCATTTTGGCTCTCACACCTTAACTAAATGTTGTAGACTCAAACTTTTTGCTGTCATTAGTGTATGTTAGCAAAATGAAGATGATTCAAGCATTAATTTCATTGTGCTTTTGCTCATTTTGAAGATTTTGACATTTTCAACTGAAGTGTACAATCAGGCTGAAAATGCATTTAAAGCCATAAAAAGTTCATTTTGGCTCTCACACCTTAACTAAATGTTGTAGACTCAAACTTTTTGCTGTCATTAGTGTATTTTAGCAAAATGAAGATGATTCAAGCATTAATTTCATTGTGCTTTTGCTCATTTTGAAGATTTTGACATTTTCACCTGAAGTGTACAATTAGGGGCTGAAAACGCGTTTAAAGCAATAAAAAGTTCATTTTGGCTCTCACACCTTAACTAAATGTTGTAGACTCAAACTTTTTGCTGTCATTATTATATTTTAGCAAAATGAAGATGATTCAAGCATTAATTTTATTGTGCTTTTGCTCATTTTGAAGATTTTGACATTTTCACCTGAAGTGTACAATCGGGCTGAAAATGCATTTAAAGCCATAAAAAGTTCATTTTGGCTCTCACACCTTAACTAAATGTTGTAGACTCAAACTTTTTGCTGTCATTAGTGTATGTTAGCAAAATGAAGATGATTCAAGCATTAATTTCATTGTGCTTTTGCTCATTTTGAAGATTTTGACATTTTCACCTGAAGTGTACAATCAGGCGGAAAATGCATTTAAAGCCATAAAAAGTTCATTTTGGCTCTCACACCTTAACTAAATGTTGTAGACTCAAACTTTTTGCTGTCATTAGTGTATTTTAGCAAAATGAAGATGATTCAAGCATTAATTTCATTGTGCTTTTGCTCATTTTGAAGATTTTGACATTTTCACCTGAAGTGTACAATTAGGGGCTGAAAACGCGTTTAAAGCAATAAAAAGTTCATTTTGGCTCTCACACCTTAACTAAATGTTGTAGACTCAAACTTTTTGCTGTCATTAGTGTATTTTAGCAAAATGAAGATGATTCAAGCATTAATTTCATTGTGCTTTTGCTCATTTTGAAGATTTTGACATTTTCACCTGAAGTGTACAATCGGGCTGAAAATGCATTTAAAGCCATAAAAAGTTCATTTTGGCTCTCACACCTTAACTAAATGTTGTAGACTCAAACTTTTTGCTGTCATTAGTGTATTTTAGCAAAATGAAGATGATTCAAGCATTAATTTCATTGTGCTTTTGCTCATTTTGAAGATTTTGACATTTTCACCTGAAGTGTACAATTAGGGGGTGAAAACGCGTTTAAAGCAATAAAAAGTTCATTTTGGCTCTCACACCTTAACTAAATGTTGTAGACTCAAACTTTTTGCTGTCATTATTATATTTTAGCAAAATGAAGATGATTCAAGCATTAATTTTATTGTGCTTTTGCTCATTTTGAAGATTTTGACATTTTCACCTGAAGTGTACAATCGGGCTGAAAATGCATTTAAAGCCATAAAAAGTTCATTTTGGCTCTCACACCTTAACTAAATGTTGTAGACTCAAACTTTTTGCTGTCATTAGTGTATGTTAGCAAAATGAAGATGATTCAAGCATTAATTTCATTGTGCTTTTGCTCATTTTGAAGATTTTGACATTTTCACCTGAAGTGTACAATCAGGCGGAAAATGCATTTAAAGCCATAAAAAGTTCATTTTGGCTCTCACACCTTAACTAAATGTTGTAGACTCAAACTTTTTGCTGTCATTAGTGTATTTTAGCAAAATGAAGATGATTCAAGCATTAATTTCATTGTGCTTTTGCTCATTTTGAAGATTTTGACATTTTCACCTGAAGTGTACAATTAGGGGCTGAAAACGCGTTTAAAGCAATAAAAAGTTCATTTTGGCTCTCACACCTTAACTAAATGTTGTAGACTCAAACTTTTTGCTGTCATTAGTGTATTTTAGCAAAATGAAGATGATTCAAGCATTAATTTCATTGTGCTTTTGCTCATTTTGAAGATTTTGACATTTTCACCTGAAGTGTACAATTAGGGGCTGAAAACGCGTTTAAAGCAATAAAAAGTTCATTTTGGCTCTCACACCTTAACTAAATGTTGTAGACTCAAACTTTTTGCTGTCATTAGTATATTTTAGCAAAATGAAGATGATTCAAGCATTAATTTTATTGTGCTTTTGCTCATTTTGAAGATTTTGACATTTTCACCTAAAGTGTACAATCAGGCTGAAAATGCATTTAAAGCCATAAAAAGTTCATTTTGGCTCTCACACCTTAACTAAATGTTGTAGACTCAAACTTTTTGCTGTCATTAGTGTATGTTAGCAAAATGAAGATGATTCAAGCATTAATTTCATTGTGCTTTTGCTCATTTAGAAGATTTTGACATTTTCACCTGAAGTGTACAATCAGGCTGAAAATGCATTTAAAGCCATAAAAAGTTCATTTTGGCTCTCACACCTTAACTAAATGTTGTAGACTCAAACTTTTTGCTGTCATTAGTGTATTTTAGCAAAATGAAGATGATTCAAGCATTAATTTCATTGTGCTTTTGCTCATTTTGAAGATTTTGACATTTTCACCTGAAGTGTACAATTAGGGGCTGAAAACGCGTTTAAAGCAATAAAAAGTTCATTTTGGCTCTCACACCTTAACTAAATGTTGTAGACTCAAACTTTTTGCTGTCATTAGTATATTTTAGCAAAATGAAGATGATTAAAGCATTAATTTTATTGTGCTTTTGCTCATTTTGAAGATTTTGACATTTTCACCTGAAGTGTACAATCGGGCTGAAAATGCATTTAAAGACATAAAAAGTTCATTTTGGCTCTCACACCTTAACTAAATGTTGTAGACTCAAACTTTTTGCTGTCATTAGTGTATGTTAGCAAAATGAAGATGATTCAAGCATTAATTTCATTGTGCTTTTGCTCATTTTGAAGATTTTGACATTTTCACCTGAAGTGTACAATTAGGGGCTGAAAACGCGTTTAAAGCAATAAAAAGTTCATTTTGGCTCTCACACCTTAACTAAATGTTGTAGACTCAAACTTTTTGCTGTCATTAGTGTATTTTAGCAAAATGAAGATGATTCAAGCATTAATTTCATTGTGCTTTTGCTCATTTTGAAGATTTTGACATTTTCACCTGAAGTGTACAATCGGGCTGAAAATGCATTTAAAGCAATAAAAAGTTAATTTTGGCTCTCACACCTTAACTAAATGTTGTAGATTCAAACTTTTTGCTGTCATTAGTGTATTTTAGCAAAATGAAGATGATTCAAGCATTAATTTCATTGTGCTTTTGCTCATTTTGAAGATTTTGACATTTTCACCTGAAGTGTACAATCAGGCTGAAAATGCATTTAAAGCCATAAAAAGTTCATTTTGGCTCTCACACCTTAACTAAATGTTGTAGACTCAAACTTTTTGCTGTCATTAGTGTATTTTAGCAAAATGAAGATGATTCAAGCATTAATTTCATTTTGCTTTTGCTAATTTTGAAGATTTTGACATTTTCACCTGAAGTGTACAATCGGGCTGAAAATGCATTTAAAGCCATAAAAAGTTCATTTTGGCTCTCACACCTTAACTAAATGTTGTAGACTCAAACTTTTTGCTGTCATTAGTGTATTTTAGCAAAATGAAGATGATTCAAGCATTAATTTCATTGTGCTTTTGCTCATTTTGAAGATTTTGACATTTTCACCTGAAGTGTACAATCAGGCTGAAAATGCATTTAAAGCCATAAAAAGTTCATTTTGGCTCTCACACCTTAACTAAATGTTGTAGACTCAAACTTTTTGCTGTCATTAGTGTATTTTAGCAAAATGAAGATGATTCAAGCATTAATTTCATTGTGCTTTTGCTCATTTTGAAGATTTTGACATTTTCACCTGAAGTGTACAATCGGGCTGAAAATGCATTTAAAGCCATAAAAAGTTCATTTTGGCTCTCACACCTTAACTAAATGTTGTAGACTCAAACTTTTTGCTGTCATTAGTGTATGTTAGCAAAATGAAGATGATTCAAGCATTAATTTCATTGTGCTTTTGCTCATTTTGAAGATTTTGACATTTTCACCTGAAGTGTACAATCAGGCGGAAAATGCATTTAAAGCCATAAAAAGTTCATTTTGGCTCTCACACCTTAACTAAATGTTGTAGACTCAAACTTTTTGCTGTCATTAGTGTATTTTAGCAAAATGAAGATGATTCAAGCATTAATTTCATTGTGCTTTTGCTCATTTTGAAGATTTTGACATTTTCACCTGAAGTGTACAATTAGGGGCTGAAAACGCGTTTAAAGCAATAAAAAGTTCATTTTGGCTCTCACACCTTAACTAAATGTTGTAGACTCAAACTTTTTGCTGTCATTAGTGTATTTTAGCAAAATGAAGATGATTCAAGCATTAATTTCATTGTGCTTTTGCTCATTTTGAAGATTTTGACATTTTCACCTGAAGTGTACAATCGGGCTGAAAATGCATTTAAAGCAATAAAAAGTTAATTTTGGCTCTCACACCTTAACTAAATGTTGTAGATTCAAACTTTTTGCTGTCATTAGTGTATTTTAGCAAAATGAAGATGATTCAAGCATTAATTTCATTGTGCTTTTGCTCATTTTGAAGATTTTGACATTTTCACCTGAAGTGTACAATCAGGCTGAAAATGCATTTAAAGCCATAAAAAGTTCATTTTGGCTCTCACACCTTAACTAAATGTTGTAGACTCAAACTTTTTGCTGTCATTAGTGTATTTTAGCAAAATGAAGATGATTCAAGCATTAATTTCATTTTGCTTTTGCTAATTTTGAAGATTTTGACATTTTCACCTGAAGTGTACAATCGGGCTGAAAATGCATTTAAAGCCATAAAAAGTTCATTTTGGCTCTCACACCTTAACTAAATGTTGTAGACTCAAACTTTTTGCTGTCATTAGTGTATTTTAGCAAAATGAAGATGATTCAAGCATTAATTTCATTGTGCTTTTGCTCATTTTGAAGATTTTGACATTTTCACCTGAAGTGTACAATCAGGCTGAAAATGCATTTAAAGCCATAAAAAGTTCATTTTGGCTCTCACACCTTAACTAAATGTTGTAGACTCAAACTTTTTGCTGTCATTAGTGTATTTTAGCAAAATGAAGATGATTCAAGCATTAATTTCATTGTGCTTTTGCTCATTTTGAAGATTTTGACATTTTCACCTGAAGTGTACAATCGGGCTGAAAATGCATTTAAAGCCATAAAAAGTTCATTTTGGCTCTCACACCTTAACTAAATGTTGTAGACTCAAACTTTTTGCTGTCATTAGTGTATTATAGCAAAATGAAGATGATTCAAGCATTAATTTCATTGTGCTTTTGCTCATTTTGAAGATTTTGACATTTTCACCTGAAGTGTACAATCGGGCTGAAAATGCATTTAAAGCAATAAAAAGTTCATTTTGGCTCTCACACCTTAACTAAATGTTGTAGATTCAAACTTTTTGCTGTCATTAGTGTATTTTAGCAAAATGAAGATGATTCAAGCATTAATTTCATTGTGCTTTTGCTCATTTTGAAGATTTTGACATTTTCACCTGAAGTGTACAATCAGGCTGAAAATGCATTTAAAGCCATAAAAAGTTCATTTTGGCTCTTACACCTTAACTAAATGTTGTAGACTCAAACTTTTTGCTGTCATTAGTGTATTATAGCAAAATGAAGATGATTCAAGCATTAATTTCATTGTGCTTTTGCTCATTTTGAAGATTTTGACATTTTCACCTGAAGTGTACAATTAGGGGCTGAAAACGCGTTTAAAGCAATAAAAAGTTCATTTTGGCTCTCACACCTTAACTAAATGTTGTAGACTCAAACTTTTTGCTGTCATTATTATATTTTAGCAAAATGAAGATGATTCAAGCATTAATTTTATTGTGCTTTTGCTCATTTTGAAGATTTTGACATTTTCACCTGAAGTGTACAATCGGGCTGAAAATGCATTTAAAGCCATAAAAAGTTCATTTTGGCTCTCACACCTTAACTAAATGTTGTAGACTCAAACTTTTTGCTGTCATTAGTGTATGTTAGCAAAATGAAGATGATTCAAGCATTAATTTCATTGTGCTTTTGCTCATTTTGAAGATTTTGACATTTTCACCTGAAGTGTACAATCAGGCGGAAAATGCATTTAAAGCCATAAAAAGTTCATTTTGGCTCTCACACCTTAACTAAATGTTGTAGACTCAAACTTTTTGCTGTCATTAGTGTATTTTAGCAAAATGAAGATGATTCAAGCATTAATTTCATTGTGCTTTTGCTCATTTTGAAGATTTTGACATTTTCACCTGAAGTGTACAATTAGGGGCTGAAAACACGTTTAAAGCAATAAAAAGTTCATTTTGGCTCTCACACCTTAACTAAATGTTGTAGACTCAAACTTTTTGCTGTCATTAGTGTATTTTAGCAAAATGAAGATGATTCAAGCATTAATTTCATTGTGCTTTTGCTCATTTTGAAGATTTTGACATTTTCACCTGAAGTGTACAATCGGGCTGAAAATGCATTTAAAGCAATAAAAAGTTAATTTTGGCTCTCACACCTTAACTAAATGTTGTAGATTCAAACTTTTTGCTGTCATTAGTGTATTTTAGCAAAATGAAGATGATTCAAGCATTAATTTCATTGTGCTTTTGCTCATTTTGAAGATTTTGACATTTTCACCTGAAGTGTACAATCAGGCTGAAAATGCATTTAAAGCCATAAAAAGTTCATTTTGGCTCTCACACCTTAACTAAATGTTGTAGACTCAAACTTTTTGCTGTCATTAGTGTATTTTAGCAAAATGAAGATGATTCAAGCATTAATTTCATTGTGCTTTTGCTCATTTTGAAGATTTTGACATTTTCACCTGAAGTGTACAATCAGGCTGAAAATGCATTTAAAGCCATAAAAAGTTCATTTTGGCTCTCACACCTTAACTAAATGTTGTAGACTCAAACTTTTTGCTGTCATTAGTGTATTTTAGCAAAATGAAGATGATTCAAGCATTAATTTCATTGTGCTTTTGCTCATTTTGAAGATTTTGACATTTTCACCTGAAGTGTACAATCGGGCTGAAAATGCATTTAAAGCAATAAAAAGTTCATTTTGGCTCTCACACCTTAACTAAATGTTGTAGATTCAAACTTTTTGCTGTCATTAGTGTATTTTAGCAAAATGAAGATGATTCAAGCATTAATTTCATTGTGCTTTTGCTCATTTTGAAGATTTTGACATTTTCACCTGAAGTGTACAATCAGGCTGAAAATGCATTTAAAGCCATAAAAAGTTCATTTTGGCTCTCACACCTTAACTAAATGTTGTAGACTCAAACTTTTTGCTGTCATTAGTGTATTTTAGCAAAATGAAGATGATTCAAGCATTAATTTCATTGTGCTTTTGCTCATTTTGAAGATTTTGACATTTTCACCTGAAGTGTACAATCGAGCTTAAAATGCATTTAAAGCCATAAAAAGTTCATTTTGGCTCTCACACCTTAACTAAATGTTGTAGACTCAAACTTTTTGCTGTCATTAGTATATTTTAGCAAAATGAAGATGATTCAAGCATTAATTTTATTGTGCTTTTGCTCATTTTGAAGATTTTGACATTTTCACCTGAAGTGTACAATCGGGCTGAAAATGCATTTAAAGCCATAAAAAGTTCATTTTGGCTCTCACACCTTAACTAAATGTTGTAGACTCAAACTTTTTGCTGTCATTAGTGTATGTTAGCAAAATGAAGATGATTCAAGCATTAATTTCATTGTGCTTTTTCTCATTTTGAAGATTTTGACATTTTCACCTGAAGTGTACAATTAGGGGCTGAAAACGCGTTTAAAGCAATAAAAAGTTCATTTTGGCTCTCACACCTTAACTAAATGTTGTAGACTCAAACTTTTTGCTGTCATTAGTATATTTTAGCAAAATGAAGATGATTAAAGCATTAATTTTATTGTGCTTTTGCTCATTTTGAAGATTTTGACATTTTCACCTGAAGTGTACAATCGGGCTGAAAATGCATTTAAAGACATAAAAAGTTCATTTTGGCTCTCACACCTTAACTAAATGTTGTAGACTCAAACTTTTTGCTGTCATTAGTGTATGTTAGCAAAATGAAGATGATTCAAGCATTAATTTCATTGTGCTTTTGCTCATTTTGAAGATTTTGACATTTTCACCTAAAGTGTACAATCAGGCTGAAAATGCATTTAAAGCCATAAAAAGTTCATTTTGGCTCTCACACCTTAACTAAATGTTGTAGACTCAAACTTTTTGCTGTCATTAGTGTATTTTAGCAAAATGAAGATGATTCAAGCATTAATTTCATTGTGCTTTTGCTCATTTTGAAGATTTTGACATTTTCACCTGAAGTGTACAATCGGGCTGAAAATGCATTTAAAGCCATAAAAAGTTCATTTTGGCTCTCACACCTTAACTAAATGTTGTAGACTCAAACTTTTTGCTGTCATTAGTGTATTATAGCAAAATGAAGATGATTCAAGCATTAATTTCATTGTGCTTTTGCTCATTTTGAAGATTTTGACATTTTCACCTGAAGTGTACAATCGGGCTGAAAATGCATTTAAAGCAATAAAAAGTTCATTTTGGCTCTCACACCTTAACTAAATGTTGTAGATTCAAACTTTTTGCTGTCATTAGTGTATTTTAGCAAAATGAAGATGATTCAAGCATTAATTTCATTGTGCTTTTGCTCATTTTGAAGATTTTGACATTTTCACCTGAAGTGTACAATTAGGGGCTGAAACGCGTTTAAAGCAATAAAAAGTTCATTTTGGCTCTCACACCTTAACTAAATGTTGTAGACTCAAACTTTTTGCTGTCATTAGTATATTTTAGCAAAATGAAGATGATTCAAGCATTAATTTTATTGTGCTTTTGCTCATTTTGAAGATTTTGACATTTTCACCTGAAGTGTACAATCAGGCTGAAAATGCATTTAAAGCCATAAAAAGTTCATTTTGGCTCTCACACCTTAACTAAACGTTGTAGACTCAAACTTTTTGCTGTCATTAGTGTATTTTAGCAAAATGAAGATGATTCAAGCATTAATTTCATTGTGCTTTTGCTCATTTTGAAGATTTTGACATTTTCACCTGAAGTGTACAATCGAGCTTAAAATGCATTTAAAGCCATAAAAAGTTCATTTTGGCTCTCACACCTTAACTAAATGTTGTAGACTCAAACTTTTTGCTGTCATTAGTATATTTTAGCAAAATGAAGATGATTCAAGCATTAATTTTATTGTGCTTTTGCTCATTTTGAAGATTTTGACATTTTCACCTGAAGTGTACAATCGGGCTGAAAATGCATTTAAAGCCATAAAAAGTTCATTTTGGCTCTCACACCTTAACTAAATGTTGTAGACTCAAACTTTTTGCTGTCATTAGTGTATGTTAGCAAAATGAAGATGATTCAAGCATTAATTTCATTGTGCTTTTTCTCATTTTGAAGATTTTGACATTTTCACCTGAAGTGTACAATCGGGCTGAAAATGCATTTAAAGACATAAAAAGTTCATTTTGGCTCTCACACCTTAACTAAATGTTGTAGACTCAAACTTTTTGCTGTCATTAGTGTATGTTAGCAAAATGAAGATGATTCAAGCATTAATTTCATTGTGCTTTTGCTCATTTTGAAGATTTTGACATTTTCACCTAAAGTGTACAATCAGGCTGAAAATGCATTTAAAGCCATAAAAAGTTCATTTTGGCTCTCACACCTTAACTAAATGTTGTAGACTCAAACTTTTTGCTGTCATTAGTGTATTTTAGCAAAATGAAGATGATTCAAGCATTAATTTCATTGTGCTTTTGCTCATTTTGAAGATTTTGACATTTTCACCTGAAGTGTACAATCGGGCTGAAAATGCATTTAAAGCCATAAAAAGTTCATTTTGGCTCTCACACCTTAACTAAATGTTGTAGACTCAAACTTTTTGCTGTCATTAGTGTATTATAGCAAAATGAAGATGATTCAAGCATTAATTTCATTGTGCTTTTGCTCATTTTGAAGATTTTGACATTTTCACCTGAAGTGTACAATCGGGCTGAAAATGCATTTAAAGCAATAAAAAGTTCATTTTGGCTCTCACACCTTAACTAAATGTTGTAGATTCAAACTTTTTGCTGTCATTAGTGTATTTTAGCAAAATGAAGATGATTCAAGCATTAATTTCATTGTGCTTTTGCTCATTTTGAAGATTTTGACATTTTCACCTGAAGTGTACAATTAGGGGCTGAAAACGCGTTTAAAGCAATAAAAAGTTCATTTTGGCTCTCACACCTTAACTAAATGTTGTAGACTCAAACTTTTTGCTGTCATTAGTATATTTTAGCAAAATGAAGATGATTCAAGCATTAATTTTATTGTGCTTTTGCTCATTTTGAAGATTTTGACATTTTCACCTGAAGTGTACAATCGGGCTGAAAATGCATTTAAAGCCATAAAAAGTTCATTTTGGCTCTCACACCTTAACTAAATGTTGTAGACTCAAACTTTTTGCTGTCATTAGTGTATGTTAGCAAAATGAAGATGATTCAAGCATTAATTTCATTGTGCTTTTGCTCATTTTGAAGATTTTGACATTTTCACCTGAAGTGTACAATCAGGCTGAAAATGCATTTAAAGCCATAAAAAGTTCATTTTGGCTCTCACACCTTAACTAAATGTTGTAGACTCAAACTTTTTGCTGTCATTAGTGTATTTTAGCAAAATGAAGATGATTCAAGCATTAATTTCATTGTGCTTTTGCTCATTTTGAAGATTTTGACATTTTCACCTGAAGTGTACAATTAGGGGCTGAAAACGCGTTTAAAGCAATAAAAAGTTCATTTTGGCTCTCACACCTTAACTAAATGTTGTAGACTCAAACTTTTTGCTGTCATTAGTATATTTTAGCAAAATGAAGATGATTCAAGCATTAATTTTATTGTGCTTTTGCTCATTTTGAAGATTTTGACATTTTCACCTGAAGTGTACAATCGGGCTGAAAATGCATTTAAAGCCATAAAAAGTTCATTTTGGCTCTCACACCTTAACTAAATGTTGTAGACTCAAACTTTTTGCTGTCATTAGTGTATGTTAGCAAAATGAAGATGATTCAAGCATTAATTTCATTGTGCTTTTGCTCATTTTGAAGATTTTGACATTTTCAACTGAAGTGTACAATCAGGCTGAAAATGCATTTAAAGCCATAAAAAGTTCATTTTGGCTCTCACACCTTAACTAAATGTTGTAGACTCAAACTTTTTGCTGTCATTAGTGTATTTTAGCAAAATGAAGATGATTCAAGCATTAATTTCATTGTGCTTTTGCTCATTTTGAAGATTTTGACATTTTCACCTGAAGTGTACAATCGGGCTGAAAATGCATTTAAAGCCATAAAAAGTTCATTTTAGCTCTCACACCTTAACTAAATGTTGTAGACTCAAACTTTTTGCTGTCATTAGTGTATTTTAGCAAAATGAAGATGATTCAAGCATTAATTTCATTGTGCTTTTGCTCATTTTGAAGATTTTGACATTTTCACCTGAAGTGTACAATTAGGGGCTGAAAACGCGTTTAAAGCAATAAAAAGTTCATTTTGGCTCTCACACCTTAACTAAATGTTGTAGACTCAAACTTTTTGCTGTCATTATTATATTTTAGCAAAATGAAGATGATTCAAGCATTAATTTTATTGTGCTTTTGCTCATTTTGAAGATTTTGACATTTTCACCTGAAGTACAATTAGGGGCTGAAAACGCGTTTAAAGCAATAAAAAGTTCATTTTGGCTCTCACACCTTAACTAAATGTTGTAGACTCAAACTTTTTGCTGTCATTAGTGTATTTTAGCAAAATGAAGATGATTCAAGCATTAATTTCATTGTGCTTTTGCTCATTTTGAAGATTTTGACATTTTCACCTGAAGTGTACAATCGGGCTGAAAATGCATTTAAAGCAATAAAAAGTTAATTTTGGCTCTCACACCTTAACTAAATGTTGTAGATTCAAACTTTTTGCTGTCATTAGTGTATTTTAGCAAAATGTAGATGATTCAAGCATTAATTTCATTGTGCTTTTGCTCATTTTGAAGATTTTGACATTTTCACCTGAAGTGTACAATCGGGCTGAAAATGCATTTAAAGCCATAAAAAGTTCATTTTGGCTCTCACACCTTAACTAAATGTTGTAGACTCAAACTTTTTGCTGTCATTAGTGTATTTTAGCAAAATGAAGATGATTCAAGCATTAATTTCATTGTGCTTTTGCTCATTTTGAAGATTTTGACATTTTCACCTGAAGTGTACAATCGGGCTGAAAATGCATTTAAAGCAATAAAAAGTTCATTTTGGCTCTCACACCTTAACTAAATGTTGTAGATTCAAACTTTTTGCTGTCATTAGTGTATTTTAGCAAAATGAAGATGATTCAAGCATTAATTTCATTGTGCTTTTGCTCATTTTGAAGATTTTGACATTTTCACCTGAAGTGTACAATTAGGGGCTGAAAACGCGTTTAAAGCAATAAAAAGTTCATTTTGGCTCTCACACCTTAACTAAATGTTGTAGACTCAAACTTTTTGCTGTCATTAGTGTATGTTAGCAAAATGAAGATGATTCAAGCATTAATTTCATTGTGCTTTTGCTCATTTTGAAGATTTTGACATTTTCACCTGAAGTGTACAATCAGGCTGAAAATGCATTTAAAGCCATAAAAAGTTCATTTTGGCTCTCACACCTTAACTAAATGTTGTAGACTCAAACTTTTTGCTGTCATTAGTATATTTTAGCAAAATGAAGATGATTCAAGCATTAATTTTATTGTGCTTTTGCTCATTTTGAAGATTTTGACATTTTCACCTGAAGTGTACAATCGGGCTGAAAATGCATTTAAAGCCATAAAAAGTTCATTTTGGCTCTCACACCTTAACTAAATGTTGTAGACTCAAACTTTTTGCTGTCATTAGTGTATGTTAGCAAAATGAAGATGATTCAAGCATTAATTTCATTGTGCTTTTGCTCATTTTGAAGATTTTGACATTTTCACCTGAAGTGTACAATCAGGCGGAAAATGCATTTAAAGCCATAAAAAGTTCATTTTGGCTCTCACACCTTAACTAAATGTTGTAGACTCAAACTTTTTGCTGTCATTAGTGTATTTTAGCTAAATGAAGATGATTCAAGCATTAATTTCATTGTGCTTTTGCTCATTTTGAAGATTTTGACATTTTCACCTGAAGTGTACAATTAGGGGCTGAAAACGCGTTTAAAGCAATAAAAAGTTCATTTTGGCTCTCACACCTTAACTAAATGTTGTAGACTCAAACTTTTTGCTGTCATTAGTGTATTTTAGCAAAATGAAGATGATTCAAGCATTAATTTCATTGTGCTTTTGCTCATTTTGAAGATTTTGACATTTTCACCTGAAGTGTACAATCGGGCTGAAAATGCATTTAAAGCAATAAAAAGTTAATTTTGGCTCTCACACCTTAACTAAATGTTGTAGATTCAAACTTTTTGCTGTCATTAGTGTATTTTAGCAAAATGAAGATGATTCAAGCATTAATTTCATTGTGCTTTTGCTCATTTTCAAGATTTTGACATTTTCACCTGAAGTGTACAATCAGGCTGAAAATGCATTTAAAGCCATAAAAAGTTCATTTTGGCTCTCACACCTTAACTAAATGTTGTAGACTCAAACTTTTTGCTGTCATTAGTGTATTTTAGCAAAATGAAGATGATTCAAGCATTAATTTCATTTTGCTTTTGCTAATTTTGAAGATTTTGACATTTTCACCTGAAGTGTACAATCGGGCTGAAAATGCATTTAAAGCCATAAAAAGTTCATTTTGGCTCTCACACCTTAACTAAATGTTGTAGACTCAAACTTTTTGCTGTCATTAGTGTATTTTAGCAAAATGAAGATGATTCAAGCATTAATTTCATTGTGCTTTTGCTCATTTTGAAGATTTTGACATTTTCACCTGAAGTGTACAATCGGGCTGAAAATGCATTTAAAGCAATAAAAAGTTCATTTTGGCTCTCACACCTTAACTAAATGTTGTAGATTCAAACTTTTTGCTGTCATTAGTGTATTTTAGCAAAATGAAGATGATTCAAGCATTAATTTCATTGTGCTTTTGCTCATTTTGAAGATTTTGACATTTTCACCTGAAGTGTACAATTAGGGGCTGAAAACGCGTTTAAAGCAATAAAAAGTTCATTTTGGCTCTCACACCTTAACTAAATGTTGTAGACTCAAACTTTTTGCTGTCATTAGTGTATGTTAGCAAAATGAAGATGATTCAAGCATTAATTTCATTGTGCTTTTGCTCATTTTGAAGATTTAGACATTTTCACCTGAAGTGTACAATCAGGCTGAAAATGCATTTAAAGCCATAAAAAGTTCATTTTGGCTCTCACACCTTAACTAAATGTTGTAGACTCAAACTTTTTGCTGTCATTAGTGTATTTTAGCAAAATGAAGATGATTCAAGCATTAATTTCATTGTGCTTTTGCTCATTTTGAAGATTTTGACATTTTCACCTGAAGTGTACAATTAGGGGCTGAAAACGCGTTTAAAGCAATAAAAAGTTCATTTTGGCTCTCACACCTTAACTAAATGTTGTAGACTCAAACATTTTGCTGTCATTAGTATATTTTAGCAAAATGAAGATGATTCAAGCATTAATTTTATTGTGCTTTTGCTCATTTTGAAGATTTTGACATTTTCACCTGAAGTGTACAATCGGGCTGAAAATGCATTTAAAGCCATAAAAAGTTCATTTTGGCTCTCACACCTTAACTAAATGTTGTAGACTCAAACTTTTTGCTGTCATTAGTGTATGTTAGCAAAATGAAGATGATTCAAGCATTAATTTCATTGTGCTTTTGCTCATTTTGAAGATTTTGACATTTTCACCTGAAGTGTACAATCGGGCTGAAAATGCATTTAAAGCCATAAAAAGTTCATTTTGGCTCTCACACCTTAACTAAATGTTGTAGACTCAAACTTTTTGCTGTCATTAGTGTATGTTAGCAAAATGAAGATGATTCAAGCATTAATTTCATTGTGCTTTTGCTCATTTTGAAGATTTTGACATTTTCACCTGACGTGTACAATCAGGGGCTGAAAACGCGTTTAAAGCAATAAAAAGTTCATTTTGGCTCTCACACCTTAACTAAATGTTGTAGACTCAAACTTTTTGCTGTCATTAGTGTATTTTAGCAAAATGAAGATGATTCAAGCATTAATTTCATTGTGCTTTTGCTAATTTTGGAGATTTTGACATTTTCACCTGAAGTGTACAATCGGGCTGAAAATGCATTTAAAGCCATAAAAAGTTCATTTTGGCTCTCACACCTTAACTAAATGTTGTAGACTCAAACTTTTTGCTGTCATTAGTGTATGTTAGCAAAATGAAGATGATTCAAGCATTAATTTCATTGTGCTTTTGCTCATTTTGAAGATTTTGACATTTTCACCTGAAGTGTACAATCGGGCTGAAAATGCATTTAAAGCAATAAAAAGTTCATTTTGGCTCTCACACCTTAACTAAATGTTGTAGATTCAAACTTTTTGCTGTCATTAGTGTATTTTAGCAAAATGAAGATGATTCAAGCATTAATTTCATTGCGCTTTTGCTCATTTTGAAGATTTTGACATTTTCACCTGAAGTGTACAATTAGGGGCTGAAAACGCGTTTAAAGCAATAAAAAGTTCATTTTGGCTCTCACACCTTAACTAAATGTTGTAGACTCAAACTTTTTGCTGTCATTAGTATATTTTAGCAAAATGAAGATGATTCAAGCATTAATTTTATTGTGCTTTTGCTCATTTTGAAGATTTTGACATTTTCACCTGAAGTGTACAATCGGGCTGAAAATGCATTTAAAGCCATAAAAAGTTCATTTTGGCTCTCACACCTTAACTAAATGTTGTAGACTCAAACTTTTTGCTGTCATTAGTGTATGTTAGCAAAATGAAGATGATTCAAGCATTAATTTCATTGTGCTTTTGCTCATTTTGAAGATTTTGACATTTTCACCTGAAGTGTACAATCAGGCTGAAAATGCATTTAAAGCCATAAAAAGTTCATTTTGGCTCTCACACCTTAACTAAATGTTGTAGACTCAAACTTTTTGCTGTCATTAGTGTATTTTAGCAAAATGAAGATGATTCAAGCATTAATTTCATTGTGCTTTTGCTCATTTTGAAGATTTTGACATTTTCACCTGAAGTGTACAATTAGGGGCTGAAAACGCGTTTAAAGCAATAAAAAGTTCATTTTGGCTCTCACACCTTAACTAAATGTTGTAGACTCAAACTTTTTGCTGTCATTAGTGTATGTTAGCAAAATGAAGATGATTCAAGCATTAATTTCATTGTGCTTTTGCTCATTTTGAAGATTTTGACATTTTCACCTGAAGTGTACAATTAGGGGCTGAAAACGCGTTTAAAGCAATAAAAAGTTCATTTTGGCTCTCAAAACTTAACTAAATGTTGTAGACTCAAACTTTTTGCTGTCATTAGTGTATTTTAGCAAAATGAAGATGATTCAAGCATTAATTTCATTGTGCTTTTGCTCATTTTGAAGATTTTGACATTTTCACCTGAAGTGTACAATCGGGCTGAAAATGCATTTAAAGCCATAAAAAGTTCATTTTGGCTCTCACACCTTAACTAAATGTTGTAGACTCAAACTTTTTGCTGTCATTAGTGTATGTTAGCAAAATGAAGATGATTCAAGCATTAATTTCATTGTGCTTTTGCTCATTTTGAAGATTTTGACATTTTCACCTGAAGTGTACAATTAGGGGCTGAAAACGCGTTTAAAGCAATAAAAAGTTCATTTTGGCTCTCACACCTTAACTAAATGTTGTAGACTCAAACATTTTGCTGTCATTAGTATATTTTAGCAAAATGAAGATGATTCAAGCATTAATTTTATTGTGCTTTTGCTCATTTTGAAGATTTTGACATTTTCACCTGAAGTGTACAATCGGGCTGAAAATGCATTTAAAGCCATAAAAAGTTCATTTTGGCTCTCACACCTTAACTAAATGTTGTAGACTCAAACTTTTTGCTGTCATTAGTGTATGTTAGCAAAATGAAGATGATTCAAGCATTAATTTCATTGTGCTTTTGCTCATTTTGAAGATTTTGACATTTTCACCTGAAGTGTACAATCGGGCTGAAAATGCATTTAAAGCCATAAAAAGTTCATTTTGGCTCTCACACCTTAACTAAATGTTGTAGACTCAAACTTTTTGCTGTCATTAGTGTATGTTAGCAAAATGAAGATGATTCAAGCATTAATTTCATTGTGCTTTTGCTCATTTTGAAGATTTTGACATTTTCACCTGACGTGTACAATCAGGGGCTGAAAACGCGTTTAAAGCAATAAAAAGTTCATTTTGGCTCTCACACCTTAACTAAATGTTGTAGACTCAAACTTTTTGCTGTCATTAGTGTATTTTAGCAAAATGAAGATGATTCAAGCATTAATTTCATTGTGCTTTTGCTAATTTTGGAGATTTTGACATTTTCACCTGAAGTGTACAATCGGGCTGAAAATGCATTTAAAGCCATAAAAAGTTCATTTTGGCTCTCACACCTTAACTAAATGTTGTAGACTCAAACTTTTTGCTGTCATTAGTGTATGTTAGCAAAATGAAGATGATTCAAGCATTAATTTCATTGTGCTTTTGCTCATTTTGAAGATTTTGACATTTTCACCTGAAGTGTACAATCGGGCTGAAAATGCATTTAAAGCAATAAAAAGTTCATTTTGGCTCTCACACCTTAACTAAATGTTGTAGATTCAAACTTTTTGCTGTCATTAGTGTATTTTAGCAAAATGAAGATGAT
Source organism: Leptonotus elevatus (assembly GCF_054856555.1). Classification (NCBI taxonomy): domain Eukaryota; kingdom Metazoa; phylum Chordata; class Actinopteri; order Syngnathiformes; family Syngnathidae; genus Leptonotus; species Leptonotus elevatus. The sequence continues at coordinate 126,570 of NW_028233725.1, forward strand.
TCAAGCATTAATTTCATTGCGCTTTTGCTCATTTTGAAGATTTTGACATTTTCACCTGAAGTGTACAATTAGGGGCTGAAAACGCGTTTAAAGCAATAAAAAGTTCATTTTGGCTCTCACACCTTAACTAAATGTTGTAGACTCAAACTTTTTGCTGTCATTAGTATATTTTAGCAAAATGAAGATGATTCAAGCATTAATTTTATTGTGCTTTTGCTCATTTTGAAGATTTTGACATTTTCACCTGAAGTGTACAATCGGGCTGAAAATGCATTTAAAGCCATAAAAAGTTCATTTTGGCTCTCACACCTTAACTAAATGTTGTAGACTCAAACTTTTTGCTGTCATTAGTGTATGTTAGCAAAATGAAGATGATTCAAGCATTAATTTCATTGTGCTTTTGCTCATTTTGAAGATTTTGACATTTTCACCTGAAGTGTACAATCAGGCTGAAAATGCATTTAAAGCCATAAAAAGTTCATTTTGGCTCTCACACCTTAACTAAATGTTGTAGACTCAAACTTTTTGCTGTCATTAGTGTATTTTAGCAAAATGAAGATGATTCAAGCATTAATTTCATTGTGCTTTTGCTCATTTTGAAGATTTTGACATTTTCACCTGAAGTGTACAATTAGGGGCTGAAAACGCGTTTAAAGCAATAAAAAGTTCATTTTGGCTCTCACACCTTAACTAAATGTTGTAGACTCAAACTTTTTGCTGTCATTAGTGTATGTTAGCAAAATGAAGATGATTCAAGCATTAATTTCATTGTGCTTTTGCTCATTTTGAAGATTTTGACATTTTCACCTGAAGTGTACAATTAGGGGCTGAAAACGCGTTTAAAGCAATAAAAAGTTCATTTTGGCTCTCAAAACTTAACTAAATGTTGTAGACTCAAACTTTTTGCTGTCATTAGTGTATTTTAGCAAAATGAAGATGATTCAAGCATTAATTTCATTGTGCTTTTGCTCATTTTGAAGATTTTGACATTTTCACCTGAAGTGTACAATCGGGCTGAAAATGCATTTAAAGCCATAAAAAGTTCATTTTGGCTCTCACACCTTAACTAAATGTTGTAGACTCAAACTTTTTGCTGTCATTAGTGTATGTTAGCAAAATGAAGATGATTCAAGCATTAATTTCATTGTGCTTTTGCTCATTTTGAAGATTTTGACATTTTCACCTGAAGTGTACAATTAGGGGCTGAAAACGCGTTTAAAGCAATAAAAAGTTCATTTTGGCTCTCAAAACTTAACTAAATGTTGTAGACTCAAACTTTTTGCTGTCATTAGTGTATTTTAGCAAAATGAAGATGATTCAAGCATTAATTTCATTGTGCTTTTGCTCATTTTGAAGATTTTGACATTTTCACCTGAAGTGTACAATCAGGCTGAAAATGCATTTAAAGCCATAAAAAGTTCATTTTGGCTCTCACACCTTAACTAAATGTTGTAGACTCAAACTTTTTGCTGTCATTAGTGTATTTTAGCAAAATGAAGATGATTCAAGCATTAATTTCATTGTGCTTTTGCTCATTTTGAAGATTTTGACATTTTCACCTGAAGTGTACAATCAGGCTGAAAATGCATTTAAAGCCATAAAAAGTTCATTTTGGCTCTCACACCTTAACTAAATGTTGTAGACTCAAACTTTTTGCTGTCATTAGTGTATGTTAGCAAAATGAAGATGATTCAAGCATTAATTTCATTGTGCTTTTGCTCATTTTGAAGATTTTGACATTTTCACCTGAAGTGTACAATCAGGCTGAAAATGCATTTAAAGCCATAAAAAGTTCATTTTGGCTCTCACACCTTAACTAAATGTTGTAGACTCAAACTTTTTGCTGTCATTAGTGTATTTTAGCAAAATGAAGATGATTCAAGCATTAATTTCATTGTGCTTTTGCTCATTTTGAAGATTTTGACATTTTCACCTGAAGTGTACAATCAGGCTGAAAATGCATTTAAAGCCATAAAAAGTTCATTTTGGCTCTCACACCTTAACTAAATGTTGTAGACTCAAACTTTTTGCTGTCATTAGTGTATTTTAGCAAAATGAAGATGATTCAAGCATTAATTTCATTGTGCTTTTGCTCATTTTGAAGATTTTGACATTTTCACCTGAAGTGTACAATCGGGCTGAAAATGCATTTAAAGCCATAAAAAGTTCATTTTGGCTCTCACACCTTAACTAAATGTTGTAGACTCAAACTTTTTGCTGTCATTAGTGTATGTTAGCAAAATGAAGATGATTCAAGCATTAATTTCATTGTGCTTTTGCTCATTTTGAAGATTTTGACATTTTCACCTGAAGTGTACAATCAGGCTGAAAATGCATTTAAAGCCATAAAAAGTTCATTTTGGCTCTCACACCTTAACTAAATGTTGTAGACTCAAACTTTTTGCTGTCATTAGTGTATTTTAGCAAAATGAAGATGATTCAAGCATTAATTTCATTGTGCTTTTGCTCATTTTGAAGATTTTGACATTTTCACCTGAAGTGTACAATTAGGGGCTGAAAACGCGTTTAAAGCAATAAAAAGTTCATTTTGGCTCTCACACCTTAACTAAATGTTGTAGACTCAAACTTTTTGCTGTCATTAGTATATTTTAGCAAAATGAAGATGATTCAAGCATTAATTTTATTGTGCTTTTGCTCATTTTGAAGATTTTGACATTTTCACCTGAAGTGTACAATCGGGCTGAAAATGCATTTAAAGCCATAAAAAGTTCATTTTGGCTCTCACACCTTAACTAAATGTTGTAGACTCAAACTTTTTGCTGTCATTAGTGTATGTTAGCAAAATGAAGATGATTCAAGCATTAATTTCATTGTGCTTTTGCTCATTTTGAAGATTTTGACATTTTCACCTGAAGTGTACAATTAGGGGCTGAAAACGCGTTTAAAGCAATAAAAAGTTCATTTTGGCTCTCAAAACTTAACTAAATGTTGTAGACTCAAACTTTTTGCTGTCATTAGTGTATTTTAGCAAAATGAAGATGATTCAAGCATTAATTTCATTGTGCTTTTGCTCATTTTGAAGATTTTGACATTTTCACCTGAAGTGTACAATCAGGCTGAAAATGCATTTAAAGCCATAAAAAGTTCATTTTGGCTCTCACACCTTAACTAAATGTTGTAGACTCAAACTTTTTGCTGTCATTAGTGTATTTTAGCAAAATGAAGATGATTCAAGCATTAATTTCATTGTGCTTTTGCTCATTTTGAAGATTTTGACATTTTCACCTGAAGTGTACAATCAGGCTGAAAATGCATTTAAAGCCATAAAAAGTTCATTTTGGCTCTCACACCTTAACTAAATGTTGTAGACTCAAACTTTTTGCTGTCATTAGTGTATGTTAGCAAAATGAAGATGATTCAAGCATTAATTTCATTGTGCTTTTGCTCATTTTGAAGATTTTGACATTTTCACCTGAAGTGTACAATCAGGCTGAAAATGCATTTAAAGCCATAAAAAGTTCATTTTGGCTCTCACACCTTAACTAAATGTTGTAGACTCAAACTTTTTGCTGTCATTAGTGTATTTTAGCAAAATGAAGATGATTCAAGCATTAATTTCATTGTGCTTTTGCTCATTTTGAAGATTTTGACATTTTCACCTGAAGTGTACAATCAGGCTGAAAATGCATTTAAAGCCATAAAAAGTTCATTTTGGCTCTCACACCTTAACTAAATGTTGTAGACTCAAACTTTTTGCTGTCATTAGTGTATTTTAGCAAAATGAAGATGATTCAAGCATTAATTTCATTGTGCTTTTGCTCATTTTGAAGATTTTGACATTTTCACCTGAAGTGTACAATTAGGGGCTGAAAACGCGTTTAAAGCAATAAAAAGTTCATTTTGGCTCTCACACCTTAACTAAATGTTGTAGACTCAAACTTTTTGCTGTCATTAGTATATTTTAGCAAAATGAAGATGATTCAAGCATTAATTTTATTGTGCTTTTGCTCATTTTGAAGATTTTGACATTTTCACCTGAAGTGTACAATCGGGCTGAAAATGCATTTAAAGCCATAAAAAGTTCATTTTGGCTCTCACACCTTAACTAAATGTTGTAGACTCAAACTTTTTGCTGTCATTAGTGTATGTTAGCAAAATGAAGATGATTCAAGCATTAATTTCATTGTGCTTTTGCTCATTTTGAAGATTTTGACATTTTCACCTGAAGTGTACAATCGGGCTGAAAATGCATTTAAAGCCATAAAAAGTTCATTTTGGCTCTCACACCTTAACTAAATGTTGTAGACTCAAACTTTTTGCTGTCATTAGTGTATGTTAGCAAAATGAAGATGATTCAAGCATTAATTTCATTGTGCTTTTGCTCATTTTGAAGATTTTGACATTTTCACCTGACGTGTACAATCAGGGGCTGAAAACGCGTTTAAAGCAATAAAAAGTTCATTTTGGCTCTCACACCTTAACTAAATGTTGTAGACTCAAACTTTTTGCTGTCATTAGTGTATTTTAGCAAAATGAAGATGATTCAAGCATTAATTTCATTGTGCTTTTGCTCATTTTGGAGATTTTGACATTTTCACCTGAAGTGTACAATCGGGCTGAAAATGCATTTAAAGCCATAAAAAGTTCATTTTGGCTCTCACACCTTAACTAAATGTTGTAGACTCAAACTTTTTGCTGTCATTAGTGTATTTTAGCAAAATGAAGATGATTCAAGCATTAATTTCATTGCGCTTTTGCTCATTTTGAAGATTTTGACATTTTCACCTGAAGTGTACAATTAGGGGCTGAAAACGCGTTTAAAGCAATAAAAAGTTCATTTTGGCTCTCACACCTTGACTAAATGTTGTAGACTCAAACTTTTTGCTGTCATTACTATATTTTAGCAAAATGAAGATGATTCAAGCATTAATTTTATTGTGCTTTTGCTCATTTTAAAGATTTTGACATTTTCACCTGAAGTGTACAATCGGGCTGAAAATGCATTTAAAGCCATAAAAAGTTCATTTTGGCTCTCACACCTTAACTAAATGTTGTAGACTCAAACTTTTTGCTGTCATTAGTGTATGTTAGCAAAATGAAGATGATTCAAGCATTAATTTCATTGTGCTTTTGCTCATTTTGAAGATTTTGACATTTTCACCTGAAGTGTACAATCAGGCTGAAAATGCATTTAAAGCCATAAAAAGTTCATTTTGGCTCTCACACCTTAACTAAATGTTGTAGACTCAAACTTTTTGCTGTCATTAGTGTATTTTAGCAAAATGAAGATGATTCAAGCATTAATTTCATTGTGCTTTTGCTCATTTTGAAGATTTTGACATTTTCACCTGAAGTGTACAATTAGGGGCTGAAAACGCGTTTAAAGCAATAAAAAGTTCATTTTGGCTCTCACACCTTAACTAAATGTTGTAGACTCAAACTTTTTGCTGTCATTAGTATATTTTAGCAAAATGAAGATGATTCAAGCATTAATTTTATTGTGCTTTTGCTCATTTTGAAGATTTTGACATTTTCACCTGAAGTGTACAATCGGGCTGAAAATGCATTTAAAGCCATAAAAAGTTCATTTTGGCTCTCACACCTTAACTAAATGTTGTAGACTCAAACTTTTTGCTGTCATTAGTGTATGTTAGCAAAATGAAGATGATTCAAGCATTAATTTCATTGTGCTTTTGCTCATTTTGAAGATTTTGACATTTTCACCTGAAGTGTACAATTAGGGGCTGAAAACGCGTTTAAAGCAATAAAAAGTTCATTTTGGCTCTCAAAACTTAACTAAATGTTGTAGACTCAAACTTTTTGCTGTCATTAGTGTATTTTAGCAAAATGAAGATGATTCAAGCATTAATTTCATTGTGCTTTTGCTCATTTTGAAGATTTTGACATTTTCACCTGAAGTGTACAATCAGGCTGAAAATGCATTTAAAGCCATAAAAAGTTCATTTTGGCTCTCACACCTTAACTAAATGTTGTAGACTCAAACTTTTTGCTGTCATTAGTGTATTTTAGCAAAATGAAGATGATTCAAGCATTAATTTCATTGTGCTTTTGCTCATTTTGAAGATTTTGACATTTTCACCTGAAGTGTACAATCAGGCTGAAAATGCATTTAAAGCCATAAAAAGTTCATTTTGGCTCTCACACCTTAACTAAATGTTGTAGACTCAAACTTTTTGCTGTCATTAGTGTATGTTAGCAAAATGAAGATGATTCAAGCATTAATTTCATTGTGCTTTTGCTCATTTTGAAGATTTTGACATTTTCACCTGAAGTGTACAATCAGGCTGAAAATGCATTTAAAGCCATAAAAAGTTCATTTTGGCTCTCACACCTTAACTAAATGTTGTAGACTCAAACTTTTTGCTGTCATTAGTGTATTTTAGCAAAATGAAGATGATTCAAGCATTAATTTCATTGTGCTTTTGCTCATTTTGAAGATTTTGACATTTTCACCTGAAGTGTACAATCAGGCTGAAAATGCATTTAAAGCCATAAAAAGTTCATTTTGGCTCTCACACCTTAACTAAATGTTGTAGACTCAAACTTTTTGCTGTCATTAGTGTATTTTAGCAAAATGAAGATGATTCAAGCATTAATTTCATTGTGCTTTTGCTCATTTTGAAGATTTTGACATTTTCACCTGAAGTGTACAATTAGGGGCTGAAAACGCGTTTAAAGCAATAAAAAGTTCATTTTGGCTCTCACACCTTAACTAAATGTTGTAGACTCAAACTTTTTGCTGTCATTAGTATATTTTAGCAAAATGAAGATGATTCAAGCATTAATTTCATTGTGCTTTTGCTCATTTTGAAGATTTTGACATTTTCACCTGAAGTGTACAATCGGGCTGAAAATGCATTTAAAGCCATAAAAAGTTCATTTTGGCTCTCACACCTTAACTAAATGTTGTAGACTCAAACTTTTTGCTGTCATTAGTGTATGTTAGCAAAATGAAGATGATTCAAGCATTAATTTCATTGTGCTTTTGCTCATTTTGAAGATTTTGACATTTTCACCTGAAGTGTACAATCAGGCTGAAAATATATTTAAAGCCATAAAAAGTTCATTTTGGCTCTCACACCTTAACTAAATGTTGTAGACTCAAACGTTTTGCTGTCATTAGTGTATTTTAGCAAAATGAAGATGATTCAAGCATTAATTTCATTGTGCTTTTGCTCATTTTGAAGATTTTGACATTTTCACCTGAAGTGTACAATCGGGCTGAAAATGCATTTAAAGCCATAAAAAGTTCATTTTGGCTCTCACACCTTAACTAAATGTTGTAGATTCAAACGTTTTGCTGTCATTAGTGTATTTTAGCAAAATGAAGATGATTCAAGCATTAATTTCATTGTGCTTTTGCTCATTTTGAAGATTTTGACATTTTCACCTGAAGTGTACAATCGGGCTGAAAATGCATTTAAAGCCATAAAAAGTTCATTTTGGCTCTCACACCTTAACTAAATGTTGTAGACTCAAACTTTTTGCTGTCATTAGTGTATTTTAGCAAAATGAAGATGATTCAAGCATACATTTCATTGTGCTTTTGCTCATTTTGAAGATTTTGACATTTTCACCTGAAGTGTACAATCGGGCTGAAAATGCATTTAAAGCAATAAAAAGTTCATTTTGGCCCTCACACCTTAACTAAATGTTGTAGATTCAAACGTTTTGCTGTCATTAGTGTATTTTAGCAAAATGAAGATGATTCAAGCATTAATTTCATTGTGCTTTTGCTCATTTTGAAGATTTTGACATTTTCACCTGAAGTGTACAATCGGGCTGAAAATGCATTTAAAGCAATAAAAAGTTCATTTTGGCTCTCACACCTTAACTAAATGTTGTAGATTCAAACTTTTTGCTGTCATTAGTGTATTTTAGCAAAATGAAGATGATTCAAGCATTAATTTCATTGTGCTTTTGCTCATTTTGAAGATTTTGACATTTTCACCTGAAGTGTACAATCGGGCTGAAAATGCATTTAAAGCCATAAAAAGTTCATTTTGGCTCTCACACCTTAACTAAATGTTGTAGACTCAAACTTTTTACTGTCATTAGTGTATTTTAGCAAAATGAAGATGATTCAAGCATTAATTTCATTGTGCTTTTGCTCATTTTGAAGATTTTGACATTTTCACCTGAAGTGTACAATCGGGCTGAAAATGCATTTAAAGCAATAAAAAGTTCATTTTGGCCCTCACACCTTAACTAAATGTTGTAGACTCAAACTTTTTGCTGTCATTAGTGTATGTTAGCAAAATGAAGATGATTCAAGCATTAATTTCATTGTGCTTTTGCTCATTTTGAAGATTTTGACATTTTCACCTGAAGTGTACAATCGGGCTGAAAATGCATTTAAAGCCATAAAAAGTTCATTTTGGCTCTCACACCTTAACTAAATGTTGTAGACTCAAACTTTTTGCTGTCATTAGTGTATGTTAGCAAAATGAAGATGATTCAAGCATTAATTTCATTGTGCTTTTGCTCATTTTGAAGATTTTGACATTTTCACCTGACGTGTACAATCAGGGGCTGAAAACGCGTTTAAAGCAATAAAAAGTTCATTTTGGCTCTCACACCTTAACTAAATGTTGTAGACTCAAACTTTTTGCTGTCATTAGTGTATTTTAGCAAAATGAAGATGATTCAAGCATTAATTTCATTGTGCTTTTGCTCATTTTGGAGATTTTGACATTTTCACCTGAAGTGTACAATCGGGCTGAAAATGCATTTAAAGCCATAAAAAGTTCATTTTGGCTCTCACACCTTAACTAAATGTTGTAGACTCAAACTTTTTGCTGTCATTAGTGTATGTTAGCAAAATGAAGATGATTCAAGCATTAATTTCATTGTGCTTTTGCTCATTTAGAAGATTTTGACATTTTCACCTGAAGTGTACAATCGGGCTGAAAATGCATTTAAAGCAATAAAAAGTTCATTTTGGCTCTCACACCTTAACTAAATGTTGTAGATTCAAACTTTTTGCTGTCATTAGTGTATTTTAGCAAAATGAAGATGATTCAAGCATTAATTTCATTGCGCTTTTGCTCATTTTGAAGATTTTGACATTTTCACCTGAAGTGTACAATTAGGGGCTGAAAACGCGTTTAAAGCAATAAAAAGTTCATTTTGGCTCTCACACCTTAACTAAATGTTGTAGACTCAAACTTTTTGCTGTCATTAGTATATTTTAGCAAAATGAAGATGATTCAAGCATTAAATTCATTGTGCTTTTGCTCATTTTGAAGATTTTGACATTTTCACCTGAAGTGTACAATCAGGCTGAAAATGCATTTAAAGCCATAAAAAGTTCATTTTGGCTCTCACACCTTAACTAAATGTTGTAGACTCAAACTTTTTGCTGTCATTAGTGTATTTTAGCAAAATGAAGATGATTCAAGCATTAATTTCATTGTGCTTTTGCTCATTTTGAAGATTTTGACATTTTCACCTGAAGTGTACAATCAGGCTGAAAATGCATTTAAAGCCATAAAAAGTTCATTTTGGCTCTCACACCTTAACTAAATGATGTAGACTCAAACTTTTTGCTGTCATTAGTGTATGTTAGCAAAATGAAGATGATTCAAGCATTAATTTCATTGTGCTTTTGCTCATTTTGAAGATTTTGACATTTTCACCTGAAGTGTACAATCGGGCTGAAAATGCATTTAAAGCCATAAAAAGTTCATTTTGGCTCTCACACCTTAACTAAATGTTGTAGACTCAAACTTTTTGCTGTCATTAGTGTATGTTAGCAAAATGAAGATGATTCAAGCATTAATTTCATTGTGCTTTTGCTCATTTTGAAGATTTTGACATTATCACCTGAAGTGTACAATCGGGCTGAAAATGCATTTAAAGCAATAAAAAGTTCATTTTGGCTCTCACACCTTAACTAAATGTTGTAGATTCAAACTTTTTGCTGTCATTAGTGTATTTTAGCAAAATGAAGATGATTCAAGCATTAATTTCATTGTGCTTTTGCTCATTTTGAAGATTTTTACATTTTCACCTGAAGTGTACATTTAGGGGCTGAAAACGCGTTTAAAGCAATAAAAAGTTCATTTTGGCTCTCACACCTTAACTAAATGTTGTAGACTCAAACTTTTTGCTGTCATTAGTATATTTTAGCAAAATGAAGATGATTCAAGCATTAATTTTATTGTGCTTTTGCTCATTTTGAAGATTTTGACATTTTCACCTGAAGTGTACAATCGGGCTGAAAATGCATTTAAAGCCATAAAAAGTTCATTTTGGCTCTCACACCTTAACTAAATGTTGTAGACTCAAACTTTTTGCTGTCATTAGTGTATTTTAGCAAAATGAAGATGATTCAAGCATTAATTTCATTGTGCTTTTGCTCATTTTGAAGATTTTGACATTTTCACCTGAAGTGTACAATCAGGCTGAAAATGCATTTAAAGCCATAAAAAGTTCATTTTGGCTCTCACACCTTAACTAAATGTTGTAGACTCAAACTTTTTGCTGTCATTAGTGTATTTTAGCAAAATGAAGATGATTCAAGCATTAATTTCATTGTGCTTTTGCTCATTTTGAAGATTTTGACATTTTCATCTGAAGTGTACAATCAGGCTGAAAATGCATTTAAAGCCATAAAAAGTTCATTTTGGCTCTCACACCTTAACTAAATGTTGTAGACTCAAACTTTTTGCTGTCATTAGTGTATTTTAGCAAAATGAAGATGATTCAAGCATTAATTTCATTGCGCTTTTGCTCATTTTGAAGATTTTGACATTTTCACCTGAAGTGTACAATCGGGCTGAAAATGCATTTAAAGCCATAAAAAGTTCATTTTGGCTCTCACACCTTAACTAAATGTTGTAGACTCAAACTTTTTGCTGTCATTAGTGTATGTTAGCAAAATGAAGATGATTCAAGCATTAATTTCATTGTGCTTTTGCTCATTTTGAAGATTTTGACATTTTCACCTGAAGTGTACAATCGGGCTGAAAATGCAATTAAAGCAATAAAAAGTTCATTTTGGCCCTCACACCTTAACTAAATGTTGTAGATTCAAACGTTTTGCTGTCATTAGTGTATTTTAGCAAAATGAAGATGATTCAAGCATTAATTTCATTGTGCTTTTGCTCATTTTGAAGATTTTGACATTTTCACCTGAAGTGTACAATCGGGCTGAAAATGCATTTAAAGCAATAAAAAGTTCATTTTGGCTCTCACACCTTAACTAAATGTTGTAGACTCAAACTTTTTGCTGTCATTAGTATATTTTAGCAAAATGAAGATGATTCAAGCATTAATTTCATTGTGCTTTTGCTCATTTTGAAGATTTTGACATTTTCACCTGAAGTGTACAATCAGGCTGAAAATGCATTTAAAGCCATAAAAAGTTAATTTTGGCTCTCACACCTTAACTAAATGTTGTAGACTCAAACTTTTTGCTGTCATTAGTGTATTTTAGCAAAATGAAGATGATTCAAGCATTAATTTCATTGTGCTTTTGCTCATTTTGAAGATTTTGACATTTTCACCTGAAGTGTACAATCAGGCTGAAAATGCATTTAAAGCCATAAAAAGTTCATTTTGGCTCTCACACCTTAACTAAATGTTGTAGACTCAAACTTTTTGCTGTCATTAGTGTATGTTAGCAAAATGAAGATGATTCAAGCATTAATTTCATTGTGCTTTTGCTCATTTTGAAGATTTTGACATTTTCACCTGAAGTGTACAATCGGGCTGAAAATGCATTTAAAGCCATAAAAAGTTCATTTTGGCTCTCACACCTTAACTAAATGTTGTAGACTCAAACTTTTTGCTGTCATTAGTGTATGTTAGCAAAATGAAGATGATTCAAGCATTAATTTCATTGTGCTTTTGCTCATTTTGAAGATTTTGACATTTTCACCTGAAGTGTACAATCAGGCTGCAAATGCATTTAAAGCCATAAAAAGTTCATTTTGGCTCTCACACCTTAACTAAATGTTGTAGACTCAAACTTTTTGCTGTCATTAGTGTATTTTAGCAAAATGAAGATGATTCAAGCATTAATTTCATTGTGCTTTTGCTCATTTTGAAGATTTTGACATTTTCACCTGAAGTGTACATTTAGGGGCTGAAAACGCGTTTAAAGCAATAAAAAGTTCATTTTGGCTCTCACACCTTAACTAAATGTTGTAGACTCAAACTTTTTGCTGTCATTAGTATATTTTAGCAAAATGAAGATGATTCAAGCATTAATTTTATTGTGCTTTTGCTCATTTTGAAGATTTTGACATTTTCACCTGAAGTGTACAATCGGGCTGAAAATGCATTTAAAGCCATAAAAAGTTCATTTTGGCTCTCACACCTTAACTAAATGTTGTAGACTCAAACTTTTTGCTGTCATTAGTGTATTTTAGCAAAATGAAGATGATTCAAGCATTAATTTCATTGTGCTTTTGCTCATTTTGAAGATTTTGACATTTTCATCTGAAGTGTACAATCAGGCTGAAAATGCATTTAAAGCCATAAAAAGTTCATTTTGGCTCTCACACCTTAACTAAATGTTGTAGACTCAAACTTTTTGCTGTCATTAGTGTATGTTAGCAAAATGAAGATGATTCAAGCATTAATTTCATTGTGCTTTTGCTCATTTTGAAGATTTTGACATTATCACCTGAAGTGTACAATCGGGCTGAAAATGCATTTAAAGCAATAAAAAGTTCATTTTGGCTCTCACGCCTTAACTAAATGTTGTAGATTCAAACTTTTTGCTGTCATTAGTGTATTTTAGCAAAATGAAGATGATTCAAGCATTAATTTCATTGTGCTTTTGCTCATTTTGAAGATTTTTACATTTTCACCTGAAGTGTACATTTAGGGGCTGAAAACGCGTTTAAAGCAATAAAAAGTTCATTTTGGCTCTCACACCTTAACTAAATGTTGTAGACTCAAACTTTTTGCTGTCATTAGTATATTTTAGCAAAATGAAGATGATTCAAGCATTAATTTTATTGTGCTTTTGCTCATTTTGAAGATTTTGACATTTTCACCTGAAGTGTACAATCGGGCTGAAAATGCATTTAAAGCCATAAAAAGTTCATTTTGGCTCTCACACCTTAACTAAATGTTGTAGACTCAAACTTTTTGCTGTCATTATTGTATTTTAGCAAAATGAAGATGATTCAAGCATTAATTTCATTGTGCTTTTGCTCATTTTGAAGATTTTGACATTTTCACCTGAAGTGTACAATCAGGCTGAAAATGCATTTAAAGCCATAAAAAGTTCATTTTGGCTCTCACACCTTAACTAAATGTTGTAGACTCAAACTTTTTGCTGTCATTAGTGTATGTTAGCAAAATGAAGATGATTCAAGCATTAATTTCATTGTGCTTTTGCTCATTTTGAAGATTTTGACATTTTCACCTGAAGTGTACAATCGGGCTGAAAATGCAATTAAAGCAATAAAAAGTTCATTTTGGCCCTCACACCTTAACTAAATGTTGTAGATTCAAACGTTTTGCTGTCATTAGTGTATTTTAGCAAAATGAAGATGATTCAAGCATTAATTTCATTGTGCTTTTGCTCATTTTGAAGATTTTGACATTTTCACCTGAAGTGTACAATCGGGCTGAAAATGCATTTAAAGCAATAAAAAGTTCATTTTGGCTCTCACACCTTAACTAAATGTTGTAGACTCAAACTTTTTGCTGTCATTAGTATATTTTAGCAAAATGAAGATGATTCAAGCATTAATTTCATTGTGCTTTTGCTCATTTTGAAGATTTTGACATTTTCACCTGAAGTGTACAATCAGGCTGAAAATGCATTTAAAGCCATAAAAAGTTAATTTTGGCTCTCACACCTTAACTAAATGTTGTAGACTCAAACTTTTTGCTGTCATTAGTGTATTTTAGCAAAATGAAGATGATTCAAGCATTAATTTCATTGTGCTTTTGCTCATTTTGAAGATTTTGACATTTTCATCTGAAGTGTACAATCAGGCTGAAAATGCATTTAAAGCCATAAAAAGTTCATTTTGGCTCTCACACCTTAACTAAATGTTGTAGACTCAAACTTTTTGCTGTCATTAGTGTATGTTAGCAAAATGAAGATGATTCAAGCATTAATTTCATTGTGCTTTTGCTCATTTTGAAGATTTTGACATTTTCACCTGAAGTGTACAATCGGGCTGAAAATGCATTTAAAGCCATAAAAAGTTCATTTTGGCTCTCACACCTTAACTAAATGTTGTAGACTCAAACTTTTTGCTGTCATTAGTGTATGTTAGCAAAATGAAGATGATTCAAGCATTAATTTCATTGTGCTTTTGCTCATTTTGAAGATTTTGACATTTTCACCTGAAGTGTACAATCAGGCTGCAAATGCATTTAAAGCCATAAAAAGTTCATTTTGGCTCTCACACCTTAACTAAATGTTGTAGACTCAAACTTTTTGCTGTCATTAGTGTATTTTAGCAAAATGAAGATGATTCAAGCATTAATTTCATTGTGCTTTTGCTCATTTTGAAGATTTTGACATTTTCACCTGAAGTGTACATTTAGGGGCTGAAAACGCGTTTAAAGCAATAAAAAGTTCATTTTGGCTCTCACACCTTAACTAAATGTTGTAGACTCAAACTTTTTGCTGTCATTAGTATATTTTAGCAAAATGAAGATGATTCAAGCATTAATTTTATTGTGCTTTTGCTCATTTTGAAGATTTTGACATTTTCACCTGAAGTGTACAATCGGGCTGAAAATGCATTTAAAGCCATAAAAAGTTCATTTTGGCTCTCACACCTTAACTAAATGTTGTAGACTCAAACTTTTTGCTGTCATTAGTGTATTTTAGCAAAATGAAGATGATTCAAGCATTAATTTCATTGTGCTTTTGCTCATTTTGAAGATTTTGACATTTTCATCTGAAGTGTACAATCAGGCTGAAAATGCATTTAAAGCCATAAAAAGTTCATTTTGGCTCTCACACCTTAACTAAATGTTGTAGACTCAAACTTTTTGCTGTCATTAGTGTATTTTAGCAAAATGAAGATGATTCAAGCATTAATTTCATTGTGCTTTTGCTCATTTTGAAGATTTTGACATTTTCACCTGAAGTGTACAATCGGGCTGAAAATGCATTTAAAGCCATAAAAAGTTCATTTTGGCTCTCACACCTTAACTAAATGTTGTAGACTCAAACTTTTTGCTGTCATTAGTGTATGTTAGCAAAATGAAGATGATTCAAGCATTAATTTCATTGTGCTTTTGCTCATTTTGAAGATTTTGACATTTTCACCTGAAGTGTACAATCGGGCTGAAAATGCATTTAAAGCAATAAAAAGTTCATTTTGGCCCTCACACCTTAACTAAATGTTGTAGATTCAAACTTTTTGCTGTCATTAGTGTATTTTAGCAAAATGAAGATGATTCAAGCATTAATTTCATTGTGCTTTTGCTCATTTTGAAGATTTTGACATTTTCACCTGAAGTGTACAATTAGGGGCTGAAAACGCGTTTAAAGCAATAAAAAGTTCATTTTGGCTCTCACACCTTAACTAAATGTTGTAGACTCAAACTTTTTGCTGTCATTAGTGTATGTTAGCAAAATGAAGATGATTCAAGCATTAATTTCATTGTGCTTTTGCTCATTTTGAAGATTTTGACATTTTCACCTGAAGTGTACAATCAGGCTGAAAATGCATTTAAAGCCATAAAAAGTTCATTTTGGCTCTCACACCTTAACTAAATGTTGTAGACTCAAACTTTTTGCTGTCATTAGTATATTTTAGCAAAATGAAGATGATTCAAGCATTAATTTTATTGTGCTTTTGCTCATTTTGAAGATTTTGACATTTTCACCTGAAGTGTACAATCGGGCTGAAAATGCATTTAAAGCCATAAAAAGTTCATTTTGGCTCTCACACCTTAACTAAATGTTGTAGACTCAAACTTTTTGCTGTCATTAGTGTATGTTAGCAAAATGAAGATGATTCAAGCATTAATTTCATTGTGCTTTTGCTCATTTTGAAGATTTTGACATTTTCACCTGAAGTGTACAATCAGGCGGAAAATGCATTTAAAGCCATAAAAAGTTCATTTTGGCTCTCACACCTTAACTAAATGTTGTAGACTCAAACTTTTTGCTGTCATTAGTGTATTTTAGCTAAATGAAGATGATTCAAGCATTAATTTCATTGTGCTTTTGCTCATTTTGAAGATTTTGACATTTTCACCTGAAGTGTACAATTAGGGGCTGAAAACGCGTTTAAAGCAATAAAAAGTTCATTTTGGCTCTCACACCTTAACTAAATGTTGTAGACTCAAACTTTTTGCTGTCATTAGTGTATTTTAGCAAAATGAAGATGATTCAAGCATTAATTTCATTGTGCTTTTGCTCATTTTGAAGATTTTGACATTTTCACCTGAAGTGTACAATCGGGCTGAAAATGCATTTAAAGCAATAAAAAGTTAATTTTGGCTCTCACACCTTAACTAAATGTTGTAGATTCAAACTTTTTGCTGTCATTAGTGTATTTTAGCAAAATGAAGATGATTCAAGCATTAATTTCATTGTGCTTTTGCTCATTTTCAAGATTTTGACATTTTCACCTGAAGTGTACAATCAGGCTGAAAATGCATTTAAAGCCATAAAAAGTTCATTTTGGCTCTCACACCTTAACTAAATGTTGTAGACTCAAACTTTTTGCTGTCATTAGTGTATTTTAGCAAAATGAAGATGATTCAAGCATTAATTTCATTTTGCTTTTGCTAATTTTGAAGATTTTGACATTTTCACCTGAAGTGTACAATCGGGCTGAAAATGCATTTAAAGCCATAAAAAGTTCATTTTGGCTCTCACACCTTAACTAAATGTTGTAGACTCAAACTTTTTGCTGTCATTAGTGTATTTTAGCAAAATGAAGATGATTCAAGCATTAATTTCATTGTGCTTTTGCTCATTTTGAAGATTTTGACATTTTCACCTGAAGTGTACAATCGGGCTGAAAATGCATTTAAAGCAATAAAAAGTTCATTTTGGCTCTCACACCTTAACTAAATGTTGTAGATTCAAACTTTTTGCTGTCATTAGTGTATTTTAGCAAAATGAAGATGATTCAAGCATTAATTTCATTGTGCTTTTGCTCATTTTGAAGATTTTGACATTTTCACCTGAAGTGTACAATTAGGGGCTGAAAACGCGTTTAAAGCAATAAAAAGTTCATTTTGGCTCTCACACCTTAACTAAATGTTGTAGACTCAAACTTTTTGCTGTCATTAGTGTATGTTAGCAAAATGAAGATGATTCAAGCATTAATTTCATTGTGCTTTTGCTCATTTTGAAGATTTAGACATTTTCACCTGAAGTGTACAATCAGGCTGAAAATGCATTTAAAGCCATAAAAAGTTCATTTTGGCTCTCACACCTTAACTAAATGTTGTAGACTCAAACTTTTTGCTGTCATTAGTGTATTTTAGCAAAATGAAGATGATTCAAGCATTAATTTCATTGTGCTTTTGCTCATTTTGAAGATTTTGACATTTTCACCTGAAGTGTACAATTAGGGGCTGAAAACGCGTTTAAAGCAATAAAAAGTTCATTTTGGCTCTCACACCTTAACTAAATGTTGTAGACTCAAACATTTTGCTGTCATTAGTATATTTTAGCAAAATGAAGATGATTCAAGCATTAATTTTATTGTGCTTTTGCTCATTTTGAAGATTTTGACATTTTCACCTGAAGTGTACAATCGGGCTGAAAATGCATTTAAAGCCATAAAAAGTTCATTTTGGCTCTCACACCTTAACTAAATGTTGTAGACTCAAACTTTTTGCTGTCATTAGTGTATGTTAGCAAAATGAAGATGATTCAAGCATTAATTTCATTGTGCTTTTGCTCATTTTGAAGATTTTGACATTTTCACCTGAAGTGTACAATCGGGCTGAAAATGCATTTAAAGCCATAAAAAGTTCATTTTGGCTCTCACACCTTAACTAAATGTTGTAGACTCAAACTTTTTGCTGTCATTAGTGTATGTTAGCAAAATGAAGATGATTCAAGCATTAATTTCATTGTGCTTTTGCTCATTTTGAAGATTTTGACATTTTCACCTGACGTGTACAATCAGGGGCTGAAAACGCGTTTAAAGCAATAAAAAGTTCATTTTGGCTCTCACACCTTAACTAAATGTTGTAGACTCAAACTTTTTGCTGTCATTAGTGTATTTTAGCAAAATGAAGATGATTCAAGCATTAATTTCATTGTGCTTTTGCTAATTTTGGAGATTTTGACATTTTCACCTGAAGTGTACAATCGGGCTGAAAATGCATTTAAAGCCATAAAAAGTTCATTTTGGCTCTCACACCTTAACTAAATGTTGTAGACTCAAACTTTTTGCTGTCATTAGTGTATGTTAGCAAAATGAAGATGATTCAAGCATTAATTTCATTGTGCTTTTGCTCATTTTGAAGATTTTGACATTTTCACCTGAAGTGTACAATCGGGCTGAAAATGCATTTAAAGCAATAAAAAGTTCATTTTGGCTCTCACACCTTAACTAAATGTTGTAGATTCAAACTTTTTGCTGTCATTAGTGTATTTTAGCAAAATGAAGATGATTCAAGCATTAATTTCATTGCGCTTTTGCTCATTTTGAAGATTTTGACATTTTCACCTGAAGTGTACAATTAGGGGCTGAAAACGCGTTTAAAGCAATAAAAAGTTCATTTTGGCTCTCACACCTTAACTAAATGTTGTAGACTCAAACTTTTTGCTGTCATTAGTATATTTTAGCAAAATGAAGATGATTCAAGCATTAATTTTATTGTGCTTTTGCTCATTTTGAAGATTTTGACATTTTCACCTGAAGTGTACAATCGGGCTGAAAATGCATTTAAAGCCATAAAAAGTTCATTTTGGCTCTCACACCTTAACTAAATGTTGTAGACTCAAACTTTTTGCTGTCATTAGTGTATGTTAGCAAAATGAAGATGATTCAAGCATTAATTTCATTGTGCTTTTGCTCATTTTGAAGATTTTGACATTTTCACCTGAAGTGTACAATCAGGCTGAAAATGCATTTAAAGCCATAAAAAGTTCATTTTGGCTCTCACACCTTAACTAAATGTTGTAGACTCAAACTTTTTGCTGTCATTAGTGTATTTTAGCAAAATGAAGATGATTCAAGCATTAATTTCATTGTGCTTTTGCTCATTTTGAAGATTTTGACATTTTCACCTGAAGTGTACAATTAGGGGCTGAAAACGCGTTTAAAGCAATAAAAAGTTCATTTTGGCTCTCACACCTTAACTAAATGTTGTAGACTCAAACTTTTTGCTGTCATTAGTGTATGTTAGCAAAATGAAGATGATTCAAGCATTAATTTCATTGTGCTTTTGCTCATTTTGAAGATTTTGACATTTTCACCTGAAGTGTAC
Organism: Leptonotus elevatus; assembly: GCF_054856555.1. Lineage (NCBI taxonomy): Eukaryota > Metazoa > Chordata > Actinopteri > Syngnathiformes > Syngnathidae > Leptonotus > Leptonotus elevatus. The sequence continues at coordinate 145,947 of NW_028233725.1, forward strand.
AATTAGGGGCTGAAAACGCGTTTAAAGCAATAAAAAGTTCATTTTGGCTCTCAAAACTTAACTAAATGTTGTAGACTCAAACTTTTTGCTGTCATTAGTGTATTTTAGCAAAATGAAGATGATTCAAGCATTAATTTCATTGTGCTTTTGCTCATTTTGAAGATTTTGACATTTTCACCTGAAGTGTACAATCGGGCTGAAAATGCATTTAAAGCCATAAAAAGTTCATTTTGGCTCTCACACCTTAACTAAATGTTGTAGACTCAAACTTTTTGCTGTCATTAGTGTATGTTAGCAAAATGAAGATGATTCAAGCATTAATTTCATTGTGCTTTTGCTCATTTTGAAGATTTTGACATTTTCACCTGAAGTGTACAATTAGGGGCTGAAAACGCGTTTAAAGCAATAAAAAGTTCATTTTGGCTCTCACACCTTAACTAAATGTTGTAGACTCAAACATTTTGCTGTCATTAGTATATTTTAGCAAAATGAAGATGATTCAAGCATTAATTTTATTGTGCTTTTGCTCATTTTGAAGATTTTGACATTTTCACCTGAAGTGTACAATCGGGCTGAAAATGCATTTAAAGCCATAAAAAGTTCATTTTGGCTCTCACACCTTAACTAAATGTTGTAGACTCAAACTTTTTGCTGTCATTAGTGTATGTTAGCAAAATGAAGATGATTCAAGCATTAATTTCATTGTGCTTTTGCTCATTTTGAAGATTTTGACATTTTCACCTGAAGTGTACAATCGGGCTGAAAATGCATTTAAAGCCATAAAAAGTTCATTTTGGCTCTCACACCTTAACTAAATGTTGTAGACTCAAACTTTTTGCTGTCATTAGTGTATGTTAGCAAAATGAAGATGATTCAAGCATTAATTTCATTGTGCTTTTGCTCATTTTGAAGATTTTGACATTTTCACCTGACGTGTACAATCAGGGGCTGAAAACGCGTTTAAAGCAATAAAAAGTTCATTTTGGCTCTCACACCTTAACTAAATGTTGTAGACTCAAACTTTTTGCTGTCATTAGTGTATTTTAGCAAAATGAAGATGATTCAAGCATTAATTTCATTGTGCTTTTGCTAATTTTGGAGATTTTGACATTTTCACCTGAAGTGTACAATCGGGCTGAAAATGCATTTAAAGCCATAAAAAGTTCATTTTGGCTCTCACACCTTAACTAAATGTTGTAGACTCAAACTTTTTGCTGTCATTAGTGTATGTTAGCAAAATGAAGATGATTCAAGCATTAATTTCATTGTGCTTTTGCTCATTTTGAAGATTTTGACATTTTCACCTGAAGTGTACAATCGGGCTGAAAATGCATTTAAAGCAATAAAAAGTTCATTTTGGCTCTCACACCTTAACTAAATGTTGTAGATTCAAACTTTTTGCTGTCATTAGTGTATTTTAGCAAAATGAAGATGATTCAAGCATTAATTTCATTGCGCTTTTGCTCATTTTGAAGATTTTGACATTTTCACCTGAAGTGTACAATTAGGGGCTGAAAACGCGTTTAAAGCAATAAAAAGTTCATTTTGGCTCTCACACCTTAACTAAATGTTGTAGACTCAAACTTTTTGCTGTCATTAGTATATTTTAGCAAAATGAAGATGATTCAAGCATTAATTTTATTGTGCTTTTGCTCATTTTGAAGATTTTGACATTTTCACCTGAAGTGTACAATCGGGCTGAAAATGCATTTAAAGCCATAAAAAGTTCATTTTGGCTCTCACACCTTAACTAAATGTTGTAGACTCAAACTTTTTGCTGTCATTAGTGTATGTTAGCAAAATGAAGATGATTCAAGCATTAATTTCATTGTGCTTTTGCTCATTTTGAAGATTTTGACATTTTCACCTGAAGTGTACAATCAGGCTGAAAATGCATTTAAAGCCATAAAAAGTTCATTTTGGCTCTCACACCTTAACTAAATGTTGTAGACTCAAACTTTTTGCTGTCATTAGTGTATTTTAGCAAAATGAAGATGATTCAAGCATTAATTTCATTGTGCTTTTGCTCATTTTGAAGATTTTGACATTTTCACCTGAAGTGTACAATTAGGGGCTGAAAACGCGTTTAAAGCAATAAAAAGTTCATTTTGGCTCTCACACCTTAACTAAATGTTGTAGACTCAAACTTTTTGCTGTCATTAGTGTATGTTAGCAAAATGAAGATGATTCAAGCATTAATTTCATTGTGCTTTTGCTCATTTTGAAGATTTTGACATTTTCACCTGAAGTGTACAATTAGGGGCTGAAAACGCGTTTAAAGCAATAAAAAGTTCATTTTGGCTCTCAAAACTTAACTAAATGTTGTAGACTCAAACTTTTTGCTGTCATTAGTGTATTTTAGCAAAATGAAGATGATTCAAGCATTAATTTCATTGTGCTTTTGCTCATTTTGAAGATTTTGACATTTTCACCTGAAGTGTACAATCGGGCTGAAAATGCATTTAAAGCCATAAAAAGTTCATTTTGGCTCTCACACCTTAACTAAATGTTGTAGACTCAAACTTTTTGCTGTCATTAGTGTATGTTAGCAAAATGAAGATGATTCAAGCATTAATTTCATTGTGCTTTTGCTCATTTTGAAGATTTTGACATTTTCACCTGAAGTGTACAATTAGGGGCTGAAAACGCGTTTAAAGCAATAAAAAGTTCATTTTGGCTCTCAAAACTTAACTAAATGTTGTAGACTCAAACTTTTTGCTGTCATTAGTGTATTTTAGCAAAATGAAGATGATTCAAGCATTAATTTCATTGTGCTTTTGCTCATTTTGAAGATTTTGACATTTTCACCTGAAGTGTACAATCAGGCTGAAAATGCATTTAAAGCCATAAAAAGTTCATTTTGGCTCTCACACCTTAACTAAATGTTGTAGACTCAAACTTTTTGCTGTCATTAGTGTATTTTAGCAAAATGAAGATGATTCAAGCATTAATTTCATTGTGCTTTTGCTCATTTTGAAGATTTTGACATTTTCACCTGAAGTGTACAATCAGGCTGAAAATGCATTTAAAGCCATAAAAAGTTCATTTTGGCTCTCACACCTTAACTAAATGTTGTAGACTCAAACTTTTTGCTGTCATTAGTGTATGTTAGCAAAATGAAGATGATTCAAGCATTAATTTCATTGTGCTTTTGCTCATTTTGAAGATTTTGACATTTTCACCTGAAGTGTACAATCAGGCTGAAAATGCATTTAAAGCCATAAAAAGTTCATTTTGGCTCTCACACCTTAACTAAATGTTGTAGACTCAAACTTTTTGCTGTCATTAGTGTATTTTAGCAAAATGAAGATGATTCAAGCATTAATTTCATTGTGCTTTTGCTCATTTTGAAGATTTTGACATTTTCACCTGAAGTGTACAATCAGGCTGAAAATGCATTTAAAGCCATAAAAAGTTCATTTTGGCTCTCACACCTTAACTAAATGTTGTAGACTCAAACTTTTTGCTGTCATTAGTGTATTTTAGCAAAATGAAGATGATTCAAGCATTAATTTCATTGTGCTTTTGCTCATTTTGAAGATTTTGACATTTTCACCTGAAGTGTACAATCGGGCTGAAAATGCATTTAAAGCCATAAAAAGTTCATTTTGGCTCTCACACCTTAACTAAATGTTGTAGACTCAAACTTTTTGCTGTCATTAGTGTATGTTAGCAAAATGAAGATGATTCAAGCATTAATTTCATTGTGCTTTTGCTCATTTTGAAGATTTTGACATTTTCACCTGAAGTGTACAATCAGGCTGAAAATGCATTTAAAGCCATAAAAAGTTCATTTTGGCTCTCACACCTTAACTAAATGTTGTAGACTCAAACTTTTTGCTGTCATTAGTGTATTTTAGCAAAATGAAGATGATTCAAGCATTAATTTCATTGTGCTTTTGCTCATTTTGAAGATTTTGACATTTTCACCTGAAGTGTACAATTAGGGGCTGAAAACGCGTTTAAAGCAATAAAAAGTTCATTTTGGCTCTCACACCTTAACTAAATGTTGTAGACTCAAACTTTTTGCTGTCATTAGTATATTTTAGCAAAATGAAGATGATTCAAGCATTAATTTTATTGTGCTTTTGCTCATTTTGAAGATTTTGACATTTTCACCTGAAGTGTACAATCGGGCTGAAAATGCATTTAAAGCCATAAAAAGTTCATTTTGGCTCTCACACCTTAACTAAATGTTGTAGACTCAAACTTTTTGCTGTCATTAGTGTATGTTAGCAAAATGAAGATGATTCAAGCATTAATTTCATTGTGCTTTTGCTCATTTTGAAGATTTTGACATTTTCACCTGAAGTGTACAATTAGGGGCTGAAAACGCGTTTAAAGCAATAAAAAGTTCATTTTGGCTCTCAAAACTTAACTAAATGTTGTAGACTCAAACTTTTTGCTGTCATTAGTGTATTTTAGCAAAATGAAGATGATTCAAGCATTAATTTCATTGTGCTTTTGCTCATTTTGAAGATTTTGACATTTTCACCTGAAGTGTACAATCAGGCTGAAAATGCATTTAAAGCCATAAAAAGTTCATTTTGGCTCTCACACCTTAACTAAATGTTGTAGACTCAAACTTTTTGCTGTCATTAGTGTATTTTAGCAAAATGAAGATGATTCAAGCATTAATTTCATTGTGCTTTTGCTCATTTTGAAGATTTTGACATTTTCACCTGAAGTGTACAATCAGGCTGAAAATGCATTTAAAGCCATAAAAAGTTCATTTTGGCTCTCACACCTTAACTAAATGTTGTAGACTCAAACTTTTTGCTGTCATTAGTGTATGTTAGCAAAATGAAGATGATTCAAGCATTAATTTCATTGTGCTTTTGCTCATTTTGAAGATTTTGACATTTTCACCTGAAGTGTACAATCAGGCTGAAAATGCATTTAAAGCCATAAAAAGTTCATTTTGGCTCTCACACCTTAACTAAATGTTGTAGACTCAAACTTTTTGCTGTCATTAGTGTATTTTAGCAAAATGAAGATGATTCAAGCATTAATTTCATTGTGCTTTTGCTCATTTTGAAGATTTTGACATTTTCACCTGAAGTGTACAATCAGGCTGAAAATGCATTTAAAGCCATAAAAAGTTCATTTTGGCTCTCACACCTTAACTAAATGTTGTAGACTCAAACTTTTTGCTGTCATTAGTGTATTTTAGCAAAATGAAGATGATTCAAGCATTAATTTCATTGTGCTTTTGCTCATTTTGAAGATTTTGACATTTTCACCTGAAGTGTACAATTAGGGGCTGAAAACGCGTTTAAAGCAATAAAAAGTTCATTTTGGCTCTCACACCTTAACTAAATGTTGTAGACTCAAACTTTTTGCTGTCATTAGTATATTTTAGCAAAATGAAGATGATTCAAGCATTAATTTTATTGTGCTTTTGCTCATTTTGAAGATTTTGACATTTTCACCTGAAGTGTACAATCGGGCTGAAAATGCATTTAAAGCCATAAAAAGTTCATTTTGGCTCTCACACCTTAACTAAATGTTGTAGACTCAAACTTTTTGCTGTCATTAGTGTATGTTAGCAAAATGAAGATGATTCAAGCATTAATTTCATTGTGCTTTTGCTCATTTTGAAGATTTTGACATTTTCACCTGAAGTGTACAATCGGGCTGAAAATGCATTTAAAGCCATAAAAAGTTCATTTTGGCTCTCACACCTTAACTAAATGTTGTAGACTCAAACTTTTTGCTGTCATTAGTGTATGTTAGCAAAATGAAGATGATTCAAGCATTAATTTCATTGTGCTTTTGCTCATTTTGAAGATTTTGACATTTTCACCTGACGTGTACAATCAGGGGCTGAAAACGCGTTTAAAGCAATAAAAAGTTCATTTTGGCTCTCACACCTTAACTAAATGTTGTAGACTCAAACTTTTTGCTGTCATTAGTGTATTTTAGCAAAATGAAGATGATTCAAGCATTAATTTCATTGTGCTTTTGCTCATTTTGGAGATTTTGACATTTTCACCTGAAGTGTACAATCGGGCTGAAAATGCATTTAAAGCCATAAAAAGTTCATTTTGGCTCTCACACCTTAACTAAATGTTGTAGACTCAAACTTTTTGCTGTCATTAGTGTATTTTAGCAAAATGAAGATGATTCAAGCATTAATTTCATTGCGCTTTTGCTCATTTTGAAGATTTTGACATTTTCACCTGAAGTGTACAATTAGGGGCTGAAAACGCGTTTAAAGCAATAAAAAGTTCATTTTGGCTCTCACACCTTGACTAAATGTTGTAGACTCAAACTTTTTGCTGTCATTACTATATTTTAGCAAAATGAAGATGATTCAAGCATTAATTTTATTGTGCTTTTGCTCATTTTGAAGATTTTGACATTTTCACCTGAAGTGTACAATCGGGCTGAAAATGCATTTAAAGCCATAAAAAGTTCATTTTGGCTCTCACACCTTAACTAAATGTTGTAGACTCAAACTTTTTGCTGTCATTAGTGTATGTTAGCAAAATGAAGATGATTCAAGCATTAATTTCATTGTGCTTTTGCTCATTTTGAAGATTTTGACATTTTCACCTGAAGTGTACAATCAGGCTGAAAATGCATTTAAAGCCATAAAAAGTTCATTTTGGCTCTCACACCTTAACTAAATGTTGTAGACTCAAACTTTTTGCTGTCATTAGTGTATTTTAGCAAAATGAAGATGATTCAAGCATTAATTTCATTGTGCTTTTGCTCATTTTGAAGATTTTGACATTTTCACCTGAAGTGTACAATTAGGGGCTGAAAACGCGTTTAAAGCAATAAAAAGTTCATTTTGGCTCTCACACCTTAACTAAATGTTGTAGACTCAAACTTTTTGCTGTCATTAGTATATTTTAGCAAAATGAAGATGATTCAAGCATTAATTTTATTGTGCTTTTGCTCATTTTGAAGATTTTGACATTTTCACCTGAAGTGTACAATCGGGCTGAAAATGCATTTAAAGCCATAAAAAGTTCATTTTGGCTCTCACACCTTAACTAAATGTTGTAGACTCAAACTTTTTGCTGTCATTAGTGTATGTTAGCAAAATGAAGATGATTCAAGCATTAATTTCATTGTGCTTTTGCTCATTTTGAAGATTTTGACATTTTCACCTGAAGTGTACAATTAGGGGCTGAAAACGCGTTTAAAGCAATAAAAAGTTCATTTTGGCTCTCAAAACTTAACTAAATGTTGTAGACTCAAACTTTTTGCTGTCATTAGTGTATTTTAGCAAAATGAAGATGATTCAAGCATTAATTTCATTGTGCTTTTGCTCATTTTGAAGATTTTGACATTTTCACCTGAAGTGTACAATCAGGCTGAAAATGCATTTAAAGCCATAAAAAGTTCATTTTGGCTCTCACACCTTAACTAAATGTTGTAGACTCAAACTTTTTGCTGTCATTAGTGTATTTTAGCAAAATGAAGATGATTCAAGCATTAATTTCATTGTGCTTTTGCTCATTTTGAAGATTTTGACATTTTCACCTGAAGTGTACAATCAGGCTGAAAATGCATTTAAAGCCATAAAAAGTTCATTTTGGCTCTCACACCTTAACTAAATGTTGTAGACTCAAACTTTTTGCTGTCATTAGTGTATGTTAGCAAAATGAAGATGATTCAAGCATTAATTTCATTGTGCTTTTGCTCATTTTGAAGATTTTGACATTTTCACCTGAAGTGTACAATCAGGCTGAAAATGCATTTAAAGCCATAAAAAGTTCATTTTGGCTCTCACACCTTAACTAAATGTTGTAGACTCAAACTTTTTGCTGTCATTAGTGTATTTTAGCAAAATGAAGATGATTCAAGCATTAATTTCATTGTGCTTTTGCTCATTTTGAAGATTTTGACATTTTCACCTGAAGTGTACAATCAGGCTGAAAATGCATTTAAAGCCATAAAAAGTTCATTTTGGCTCTCACACCTTAACTAAATGTTGTAGACTCAAACTTTTTGCTGTCATTAGTGTATTTTAGCAAAATGAAGATGATTCAAGCATTAATTTCATTGTGCTTTTGCTCATTTTGAAGATTTTGACATTTTCACCTGAAGTGTACAATTAGGGGCTGAAAACGCGTTTAAAGCAATAAAAAGTTCATTTTGGCTCTCACACCTTAACTAAATGTTGTAGACTCAAACTTTTTGCTGTCATTAGTATATTTTAGCAAAATGAAGATGATTCAAGCATTAATTTCATTGTGCTTTTGCTCATTTTGAAGATTTTGACATTTTCACCTGAAGTGTACAATCGGGCTGAAAATGCATTTAAAGCCATAAAAAGTTCATTTTGGCTCTCACACCTTAACTAAATGTTGTAGACTCAAACTTTTTGCTGTCATTAGTGTATGTTAGCAAAATGAAGATGATTCAAGCATTAATTTCATTGTGCTTTTGCTCATTTTGAAGATTTTGACATTTTCACCTGAAGTGTACAATCAGGCTGAAAATATATTTAAAGCCATAAAAAGTTCATTTTGGCTCTCACACCTTAACTAAATGTTGTAGACTCAAACGTTTTGCTGTCATTAGTGTATTTTAGCAAAATGAAGATGATTCAAGCATTAATTTCATTGTGCTTTTGCTCATTTTGAAGATTTTGACATTTTCACCTGAAGTGTACAATCGGGCTGAAAATGCATTTAAAGCCATAAAAAGTTCATTTTGGCTCTCACACCTTAACTAAATGTTGTAGATTCAAACGTTTTGCTGTCATTAGTGTATTTTAGCAAAATGAAGATGATTCAAGCATTAATTTCATTGTGCTTTTGCTCATTTTGAAGATTTTGACATTTTCACCTGAAGTGTACAATCGGGCTGAAAATGCATTTAAAGCCATAAAAAGTTCATTTTGGCTCTCACACCTTAACTAAATGTTGTAGACTCAAACTTTTTGCTGTCATTAGTGTATTTTAGCAAAATGAAGATGATTCAAGCATACATTTCATTGTGCTTTTGCTCATTTTGAAGATTTTGACATTTTCACCTGAAGTGTACAATCGGGCTGAAAATGCATTTAAAGCAATAAAAAGTTCATTTTGGCCCTCACACCTTAACTAAATGTTGTAGATTCAAACGTTTTGCTGTCATTAGTGTATTTTAGCAAAATGAAGATGATTCAAGCATTAATTTCATTGTGCTTTTGCTCATTTTGAAGATTTTGACATTTTCACCTGAAGTGTACAATCGGGCTGAAAATGCATTTAAAGCAATAAAAAGTTCATTTTGGCTCTCACACCTTAACTAAATGTTGTAGATTCAAACTTTTTGCTGTCATTAGTGTATTTTAGCAAAATGAAGATGATTCAAGCATTAATTTCATTGTGCTTTTGCTCATTTTGAAGATTTTGACATTTTCACCTGAAGTGTACAATCGGGCTGAAAATGCATTTAAAGCCATAAAAAGTTCATTTTGGCTCTCACACCTTAACTAAATGTTGTAGACTCAAACTTTTTACTGTCATTAGTGTATTTTAGCAAAATGAAGATGATTCAAGCATTAATTTCATTGTGCTTTTGCTCATTTTGAAGATTTTGACATTTTCACCTGAAGTGTACAATCGGGCTGAAAATGCATTTAAAGCAATAAAAAGTTCATTTTGGCCCTCACACCTTAACTAAATGTTGTAGACTCAAACTTTTTGCTGTCATTAGTGTATGTTAGCAAAATGAAGATGATTCAAGCATTAATTTCATTGTGCTTTTGCTCATTTTGAAGATTTTGACATTTTCACCTGAAGTGTACAATCGGGCTGAAAATGCATTTAAAGCCATAAAAAGTTCATTTTGGCTCTCACACCTTAACTAAATGTTGTAGACTCAAACTTTTTGCTGTCATTAGTGTATGTTAGCAAAATGAAGATGATTCAAGCATTAATTTCATTGTGCTTTTGCTCATTTTGAAGATTTTGACATTTTCACCTGACGTGTACAATCAGGGGCTGAAAACGCGTTTAAAGCAATAAAAAGTTCATTTTGGCTCTCACACCTTAACTAAATGTTGTAGACTCAAACTTTTTGCTGTCATTAGTGTATTTTAGCAAAATGAAGATGATTCAAGCATTAATTTCATTGTGCTTTTGCTCATTTTGGAGATTTTGACATTTTCACCTGAAGTGTACAATCGGGCTGAAAATGCATTTAAAGCCATAAAAAGTTCATTTTGGCTCTCACACCTTAACTAAATGTTGTAGACTCAAACTTTTTGCTGTCATTAGTGTATGTTAGCAAAATGAAGATGATTCAAGCATTAATTTCATTGTGCTTTTGCTCATTTAGAAGATTTTGACATTTTCACCTGAAGTGTACAATCGGGCTGAAAATGCATTTAAAGCAATAAAAAGTTCATTTTGGCTCTCACACCTTAACTAAATGTTGTAGATTCAAACTTTTTGCTGTCATTAGTGTATTTTAGCAAAATGAAGATGATTCAAGCATTAATTTCATTGCGCTTTTGCTCATTTTGAAGATTTTGACATTTTCACCTGAAGTGTACAATTAGGGGCTGAAAACGCGTTTAAAGCAATAAAAAGTTCATTTTGGCTCTCACACCTTAACTAAATGTTGTAGACTCAAACTTTTTGCTGTCATTAGTATATTTTAGCAAAATGAAGATGATTCAAGCATTAAATTCATTGTGCTTTTGCTCATTTTGAAGATTTTGACATTTTCACCTGAAGTGTACAATCAGGCTGAAAATGCATTTAAAGCCATAAAAAGTTCATTTTGGCTCTCACACCTTAACTAAATGTTGTAGACTCAAACTTTTTGCTGTCATTAGTGTATTTTAGCAAAATGAAGATGATTCAAGCATTAATTTCATTGTGCTTTTGCTCATTTTGAAGATTTTGACATTTTCACCTGAAGTGTACAATCAGGCTGAAAATGCATTTAAAGCCATAAAAAGTTCATTTTGGCTCTCACACCTTAACTAAATGATGTAGACTCAAACTTTTTGCTGTCATTAGTGTATGTTAGCAAAATGAAGATGATTCAAGCATTAATTTCATTGTGCTTTTGCTCATTTTGAAGATTTTGACATTTTCACCTGAAGTGTACAATCGGGCTGAAAATGCATTTAAAGCCATAAAAAGTTCATTTTGGCTCTCACACCTTAACTAAATGTTGTAGACTCAAACTTTTTGCTGTCATTAGTGTATGTTAGCAAAATGAAGATGATTCAAGCATTAATTTCATTGTGCTTTTGCTCATTTTGAAGATTTTGACATTATCACCTGAAGTGTACAATCGGGCTGAAAATGCATTTAAAGCAATAAAAAGTTCATTTTGGCTCTCACACCTTAACTAAATGTTGTAGATTCAAACTTTTTGCTGTCATTAGTGTATTTTAGCAAAATGAAGATGATTCAAGCATTAATTTCATTGTGCTTTTGCTCATTTTGAAGATTTTTACATTTTCACCTGAAGTGTACATTTAGGGGCTGAAAACGCGTTTAAAGCAATAAAAAGTTCATTTTGGCTCTCACACCTTAACTAAATGTTGTAGACTCAAACTTTTTGCTGTCATTAGTATATTTTAGCAAAATGAAGATGATTCAAGCATTAATTTTATTGTGCTTTTGCTCATTTTGAAGATTTTGACATTTTCACCTGAAGTGTACAATCGGGCTGAAAATGCATTTAAAGCCATAAAAAGTTCATTTTGGCTCTCACACCTTAACTAAATGTTGTAGACTCAAACTTTTTGCTGTCATTAGTGTATTTTAGCAAAATGAAGATGATTCAAGCATTAATTTCATTGTGCTTTTGCTCATTTTGAAGATTTTGACATTTTCACCTGAAGTGTACAATCAGGCTGAAAATGCATTTAAAGCCATAAAAAGTTCATTTTGGCTCTCACACCTTAACTAAATGTTGTAGACTCAAACTTTTTGCTGTCATTAGTGTATTTTAGCAAAATGAAGATGATTCAAGCATTAATTTCATTGTGCTTTTGCTCATTTTGAAGATTTTGACATTTTCATCTGAAGTGTACAATCAGGCTGAAAATGCATTTAAAGCCATAAAAAGTTCATTTTGGCTCTCACACCTTAACTAAATGTTGTAGACTCAAACTTTTTGCTGTCATTAGTGTATTTTAGCAAAATGAAGATGATTCAAGCATTAATTTCATTGCGCTTTTGCTCATTTTGAAGATTTTGACATTTTCACCTGAAGTGTACAATCGGGCTGAAAATGCATTTAAAGCCATAAAAAGTTCATTTTGGCTCTCACACCTTAACTAAATGTTGTAGACTCAAACTTTTTGCTGTCATTAGTGTATGTTAGCAAAATGAAGATGATTCAAGCATTAATTTCATTGTGCTTTTGCTCATTTTGAAGATTTTGACATTTTCACCTGAAGTGTACAATCGGGCTGAAAATGCAATTAAAGCAATAAAAAGTTCATTTTGGCCCTCACACCTTAACTAAATGTTGTAGATTCAAACGTTTTGCTGTCATTAGTGTATTTTAGCAAAATGAAGATGATTCAAGCATTAATTTCATTGTGCTTTTGCTCATTTTGAAGATTTTGACATTTTCACCTGAAGTGTACAATCGGGCTGAAAATGCATTTAAAGCAATAAAAAGTTCATTTTGGCTCTCACACCTTAACTAAATGTTGTAGACTCAAACTTTTTGCTGTCATTAGTATATTTTAGCAAAATGAAGATGATTCAAGCATTAATTTCATTGTGCTTTTGCTCATTTTGAAGATTTTGACATTTTCACCTGAAGTGTACAATCAGGCTGAAAATGCATTTAAAGCCATAAAAAGTTAATTTTGGCTCTCACACCTTAACTAAATGTTGTAGACTCAAACTTTTTGCTGTCATTAGTGTATTTTAGCAAAATGAAGATGATTCAAGCATTAATTTCATTGTGCTTTTGCTCATTTTGAAGATTTTGACATTTTCACCTGAAGTGTACAATCAGGCTGAAAATGCATTTAAAGCCATAAAAAGTTCATTTTGGCTCTCACACCTTAACTAAATGTTGTAGACTCAAACTTTTTGCTGTCATTAGTGTATGTTAGCAAAATGAAGATGATTCAAGCATTAATTTCATTGTGCTTTTGCTCATTTTGAAGATTTTGACATTTTCACCTGAAGTGTACAATCGGGCTGAAAATGCATTTAAAGCCATAAAAAGTTCATTTTGGCTCTCACACCTTAACTAAATGTTGTAGACTCAAACTTTTTGCTGTCATTAGTGTATGTTAGCAAAATGAAGATGATTCAAGCATTAATTTCATTGTGCTTTTGCTCATTTTGAAGATTTTGACATTTTCACCTGAAGTGTACAATCAGGCTGCAAATGCATTTAAAGCCATAAAAAGTTCATTTTGGCTCTCACACCTTAACTAAATGTTGTAGACTCAAACTTTTTGCTGTCATTAGTGTATTTTAGCAAAATGAAGATGATTCAAGCATTAATTTCATTGTGCTTTTGCTCATTTTGAAGATTTTGACATTTTCACCTGAAGTGTACATTTAGGGGCTGAAAACGCGTTTAAAGCAATAAAAAGTTCATTTTGGCTCTCACACCTTAACTAAATGTTGTAGACTCAAACTTTTTGCTGTCATTAGTATATTTTAGCAAAATGAAGATGATTCAAGCATTAATTTTATTGTGCTTTTGCTCATTTTGAAGATTTTGACATTTTCACCTGAAGTGTACAATCGGGCTGAAAATGCATTTAAAGCCATAAAAAGTTCATTTTGGCTCTCACACCTTAACTAAATGTTGTAGACTCAAACTTTTTGCTGTCATTAGTGTATTTTAGCAAAATGAAGATGATTCAAGCATTAATTTCATTGTGCTTTTGCTCATTTTGAAGATTTTGACATTTTCATCTGAAGTGTACAATCAGGCTGAAAATGCATTTAAAGCCATAAAAAGTTCATTTTGGCTCTCACACCTTAACTAAATGTTGTAGACTCAAACTTTTTGCTGTCATTAGTGTATGTTAGCAAAATGAAGATGATTCAAGCATTAATTTCATTGTGCTTTTGCTCATTTTGAAGATTTTGACATTATCACCTGAAGTGTACAATCGGGCTGAAAATGCATTTAAAGCAATAAAAAGTTCATTTTGGCTCTCACGCCTTAACTAAATGTTGTAGATTCAAACTTTTTGCTGTCATTAGTGTATTTTAGCAAAATGAAGATGATTCAAGCATTAATTTCATTGTGCTTTTGCTCATTTTGAAGATTTTTACATTTTCACCTGAAGTGTACATTTAGGGGCTGAAAACGCGTTTAAAGCAATAAAAAGTTCATTTTGGCTCTCACACCTTAACTAAATGTTGTAGACTCAAACTTTTTGCTGTCATTAGTATATTTTAGCAAAATGAAGATGATTCAAGCATTAATTTTATTGTGCTTTTGCTCATTTTGAAGATTTTGACATTTTCACCTGAAGTGTACAATCGGGCTGAAAATGCATTTAAAGCCATAAAAAGTTCATTTTGGCTCTCACACCTTAACTAAATGTTGTAGACTCAAACTTTTTGCTGTCATTATTGTATTTTAGCAAAATGAAGATGATTCAAGCATTAATTTCATTGTGCTTTTGCTCATTTTGAAGATTTTGACATTTTCACCTGAAGTGTACAATCAGGCTGAAAATGCATTTAAAGCCATAAAAAGTTCATTTTGGCTCTCACACCTTAACTAAATGTTGTAGACTCAAACTTTTTGCTGTCATTAGTGTATGTTAGCAAAATGAAGATGATTCAAGCATTAATTTCATTGTGCTTTTGCTCATTTTGAAGATTTTGACATTTTCACCTGAAGTGTACAATCGGGCTGAAAATGCAATTAAAGCAATAAAAAGTTCATTTTGGCCCTCACACCTTAACTAAATGTTGTAGATTCAAACGTTTTGCTGTCATTAGTGTATTTTAGCAAAATGAAGATGATTCAAGCATTAATTTCATTGTGCTTTTGCTCATTTTGAAGATTTTGACATTTTCACCTGAAGTGTACAATCGGGCTGAAAATGCATTTAAAGCAATAAAAAGTTCATTTTGGCTCTCACACCTTAACTAAATGTTGTAGACTCAAACTTTTTGCTGTCATTAGTATATTTTAGCAAAATGAAGATGATTCAAGCATTAATTTCATTGTGCTTTTGCTCATTTTGAAGATTTTGACATTTTCACCTGAAGTGTACAATCAGGCTGAAAATGCATTTAAAGCCATAAAAAGTTAATTTTGGCTCTCACACCTTAACTAAATGTTGTAGACTCAAACTTTTTGCTGTCATTAGTGTATTTTAGCAAAATGAAGATGATTCAAGCATTAATTTCATTGTGCTTTTGCTCATTTTGAAGATTTTGACATTTTCATCTGAAGTGTACAATCAGGCTGAAAATGCATTTAAAGCCATAAAAAGTTCATTTTGGCTCTCACACCTTAACTAAATGTTGTAGACTCAAACTTTTTGCTGTCATTAGTGTATGTTAGCAAAATGAAGATGATTCAAGCATTAATTTCATTGTGCTTTTGCTCATTTTGAAGATTTTGACATTTTCACCTGAAGTGTACAATCGGGCTGAAAATGCATTTAAAGCCATAAAAAGTTCATTTTGGCTCTCACACCTTAACTAAATGTTGTAGACTCAAACTTTTTGCTGTCATTAGTGTATGTTAGCAAAATGAAGATGATTCAAGCATTAATTTCATTGTGCTTTTGCTCATTTTGAAGATTTTGACATTTTCACCTGAAGTGTACAATCAGGCTGCAAATGCATTTAAAGCCATAAAAAGTTCATTTTGGCTCTCACACCTTAACTAAATGTTGTAGACTCAAACTTTTTGCTGTCATTAGTGTATTTTAGCAAAATGAAGATGATTCAAGCATTAATTTCATTGTGCTTTTGCTCATTTTGAAGATTTTGACATTTTCACCTGAAGTGTACATTTAGGGGCTGAAAACGCGTTTAAAGCAATAAAAAGTTCATTTTGGCTCTCACACCTTAACTAAATGTTGTAGACTCAAACTTTTTGCTGTCATTAGTATATTTTAGCAAAATGAAGATGATTCAAGCATTAATTTTATTGTGCTTTTGCTCATTTTGAAGATTTTGACATTTTCACCTGAAGTGTACAATCGGGCTGAAAATGCATTTAAAGCCATAAAAAGTTCATTTTGGCTCTCACACCTTAACTAAATGTTGTAGACTCAAACTTTTTGCTGTCATTAGTGTATTTTAGCAAAATGAAGATGATTCAAGCATTAATTTCATTGTGCTTTTGCTCATTTTGAAGATTTTGACATTTTCATCTGAAGTGTACAATCAGGCTGAAAATGCATTTAAAGCCATAAAAAGTTCATTTTGGCTCTCACACCTTAACTAAATGTTGTAGACTCAAACTTTTTGCTGTCATTAGTGTATTTTAGCAAAATGAAGATGATTCAAGCATTAATTTCATTGTGCTTTTGCTCATTTTGAAGATTTTGACATTTTCACCTGAAGTGTACAATCGGGCTGAAAATGCATTTAAAGCCATAAAAAGTTCATTTTGGCTCTCACACCTTAACTAAATGTTGTAGACTCAAACTTTTTGCTGTCATTAGTGTATGTTAGCAAAATGAAGATGATTCAAGCATTAATTTCATTGTGCTTTTGCTCATTTTGAAGATTTTGACATTTTCACCTGAAGTGTACAATCGGGCTGAAAATGCATTTAAAGCAATAAAAAGTTCATTTTGGCCCTCACACCTTAACTAAATGTTGTAGATTCAAACGTTTTGCTGTCATTAGTGTATTTTAGCAAAATGAAGATGATTCAAGCATTAATTTCATTGTGCTTTTGCTCATTTTGAAGATTTTGACATTTTCACCTGAAGTGTACAATCGGGCTGAAAATGCATTTAAAGCAATAAAAAGTTCATTTTGGCTCTCACACCTTAACTAAATGTTGTAGATTCAAACTTTTTGCTGTCATTAGTGTATTTTAGCAAAATGAAGATGATTCAAGCATTAATTTCATTGTGCTTTTGCTCATTTTGAAGATTTTGACATTTTCACCTGAAGTGTAGAATTAGGGGCTGAAAACGCGTTTAAAGCAATAAAAAGTTCATTTTGGCTCTCACACCTTAACTAAATGTTGTAGACTCAAACTTTTTGCTGTCATTAGTATATTTTAGCAAAATGAAGATGATTCAAGCATTAATTTTATTGTGCTTTTGCTCATTTTGAAGATTTTGACATTTTCACCTGAAGTGTACAATCGGGCTGAAAATGCATTTAAAGCCATAAAAAGTTCATTTTGGCTCTCACACCTTAACTAAATGTTGTAGACTCAAACTTTTTGCTGTCATTAGTGTATGTTAGCAAAATGAAGATGATTCAAGCATTAATTTCATTGTGCTTTTGCTCATTTTGAAGATTTTGACATTTTCACCTGAAGTGTACAATCGGGCTGAAAATGCAATTAAAGCAATAAAAAGTTCATTTTGGCCCTCACACCTTAACTAAATGTTGTAGATTCAAACGTTTTGCTGTCATTAGTGTATTTTAGCAAAATGAAGATGATTCAAGCATTAATTTCATTGTGCTTTTGCTCATTTTGAAGTTTTTGACATTTTCACCTGAAGTGTACAATCGGGCTGAAAATGCATTTAAAGCAATAAAAAGTTCATTTTGGCTCTCACACCTTAACTAAATGTTGTAGACTCAAACTTTTTGCTGTCATTAGTATATTTTAGCAAAATGAAGATGATTCAAGCATTAATTTCATTGTGCTTTTGCTCATTTTGAAGATTTTGACATTTTCACCTGAAGTGTACAATCAGGCTGAAAATGCATTTAAAGCCATAAAAAGTTCATTTTGGCTCTCACACCTTAACTAAATGTTGTAGACTCAAAGTTTTTGCTGTCATTAGTGTATTTTAGCAAAATGAAGATGATTCAAGCATTAATTTCATTGTGCTTTTGCTCATTTTGAAGATTTTGACATTTTCACCTGAAGTGTACAATCAGGCTGAAAATGCATTTAAAGCCATAAAAAGTTCATTTTGGCTCTCACACCTTAACTAAATGTTGTAGACTCAAACTTTTTGCTGTCATTAGTGTATGTTAGCAAAATGAAGATGATTCAAGCATTAATTTCATTGTGCTTTTGCTCATTTTGAAGATTTTGACATTTTCACCTGAAGTGTAGAATTAGGGGCTGAAAACGCGTTTAAAGCAATAAAAAGTTCATTTTGGCTCTCACACCTTAACTAAATGTTGTAGACTCAAACTTTTTGCTGTCATTAGTGTATTTTAGCAAAATGAAGATGATTCAAGCATTAATTTCATTGTGCTTTTGCTCATTTTGAAGATTTTGACATTTTCACCTGAAGTGTACAATCAGGCTGAAAATGCATTTAAAGCCATAAAAAGTTCATTTTGGCTCTCACACCTTAACTAAATGTTGTAGACTCAAACTTTTTACTGTCATTAGTGTATTTTAGCAAAATGAAGATGATTCAAGCATTAATTTCATTGTGCTTTTGCTCATTTTGAAGATTTTGACATTTTCACCTGAAGTGTACAATCAGGCTGAAAATGCATTTAAAGCCATAAAAAGTTCATTTTGGCTCTCACACCTTAACTAAATGTTGTAGACTCAAACTTTTTGCTGTCATTAGTGTATGTTAGCAAAATGAAGATGATTCAAGCATTAATTTCATTGCGCTTTTGCTCATTTTGAAGATTTTGACATTTTCACCCGAAGTGTACAATCAGGGGCTGAAAACGCGTTTAAAGCAATAAAAAGTTCATTTTGGCTCTCACACCTTAACTAAATGTTGTAGACTCAAACTTTTTGCTGTCATTAGTGTATGTTAGCAAAATGAAGATGATTCAAGCATTAATTTCATTGTGCTTTTGCTCATTTTGAAGATTTTGACATTTTCACCTGAAGTGTACAATCGGGCTGAAAATGCATTTAAAGCCATAAAAAGTTAATTTTGGCTCTCACACCTTAACTAAATGTTGTAGACTCAAACTTTTTGCTGTCATTAGTGTATGTTAGCAAATAGAAGATGATTCAAGCATTAATTTCATTGTGCTTTTGCTCATTTTGAAGATTTTGACATTTTCACCTGAAGTGTACAATCAGGCTGAAAATGCATTTAAAGCCATAAAAAGTTCATTTTGGCTCTCACACCTTAACTAAATGTTGTAGACTCAAACTTTTTGCTGTCATTAGTGTATTTTAGCAAAATGAAGATGATTCAAGCATTAATTTCATTGTGCTTTTGCTCATTTTGAAGATTTTGACATTTTCACCTGAAGTGTACAATTAGGGGCTGAAAACGCGTTTAAAGCAATAAAAAGTTCATTTTGGCTCTCACACCTTAACTAAATGTTGTAGACTCAAACTTTTTGCTGTCATTAGTGTATGTTAGCAAAATGAAGATGATTCAAGCATTAATTTCATTGTGCTTTTGCTAATTTTGAAGATTTTGACATTTTCACCTGAAGTGTACAATCGGGCTGAAAATGCATTTAAAGCCATAAAAAGTTAATTTTGGCTCTCACACCTTAACTAAATGTTGTAGACTCAAACTTTTTGCTGTCATTAGTGTATGTTAGCAAATAGAAGATGATTCAAGCATTAATTTCATTGTGCTTTTGCTCATTTTGAAGATTTTGACATTTTCACCTGAAGTGTACAATCAGGCTGAAAATGCATTTAAAGCCATAAAAAGTTCATTTTGGCTCTCACACCTTAACTAAATGTTGTAGACTCAAACTTTTTGCTGTCATTAGTGTATTTTAGCAAAATGAAGATGATTCAAGCATTAATTTCATTGTGCTTTTGCTCATTTTGAAGATTTTGACATTTTCACCTGAAGTGTACAATTAGGGGCTGAAAACGCGTTTAAAGCAATAAAAAGTTCATTTTGGCTCTCACACCTTAACTAAATGTTGTAGACTCAAACTTTTTGCTGTCATTAGTGTATGTTAGCAAAATGAAGATGATTCAAGCATTAATTTCATTGTGCTTTTGCTCATTTTGAAGATTTTGACATTTTCACCTGAAGTGTACAATCAGGCTGAAAATGCATTTAAAGCCATAAAAAGTTCATTTTGGCTCTCACACCTTAACTAAATGTTGTAGACTCAAACTTTTTGCTGTCATTAGTGTATTTTAGCAAAATGAAGATGATTCA
Organism: Leptonotus elevatus; assembly: GCF_054856555.1. Taxonomy (NCBI): domain Eukaryota; kingdom Metazoa; phylum Chordata; class Actinopteri; order Syngnathiformes; family Syngnathidae; genus Leptonotus; species Leptonotus elevatus. The sequence goes on from NW_028233725.1 coordinate 166,132, forward strand.
AGCATTAATTTCATTGTGCTTTTGCTCATTTTGAAGATTTTGACATTTTCACCTGAAGTGTACAATCAGGCTGAAAATGCATTTAAAGCCATAAAAAGTTCATTTTGGCTCTCACACCTTAACTAAATGTTGTAGACTCAAACTTTTTGCTGTCATTAGTGTATTTTAGCAAAATGAAGATGATTCAAGCATTAATTTCATTGTGCTTTTGCTCATTTTGAAGATTTTGACATTTTCACCTGAAGTGTACAATTAGGGGCTGAAAACGCGTTTAAAGCAATAAAAAGTTCATTTTGGCTCTCACACCTTAACTAAATGTTGTAGACTCAAACTTTTTTCTGTCATTAGTATATTTTAGCAAAATGAAGATGATTCAAGCATTAATTTCATTGTGCTTTTGCTCATTTTGAAGATTTTGACATTTTCACCTGAAGTGTACAATCAGGCTGAAAATGCATTTAAAGCCATAAAAAGTTCATTTTGGCTCTCACACCTTAACTAAATGTTGTAGACTCAAACTTTTTGCTGTCATTAGTGTATTTTAGCAAAATGAAGATGATTCAAGCATTAATTTTATTGTGCTTTTGCTCATTTTGAAGATTTTGACATTTTCACCTGAAGTGTACAATCGGGCTGAAAATGCATTTAAAGCCATAAAAAGTTCATTTTGGCTCTCACACCTTAACTAAATGTTGTAGACTCAAACTTTTTGCTGTCATTAGTGTATGTTAGCAAAATGAAGATGATTCAAGCATTAATTTCATTGTGCTTTTGCTCATTTTGAAGATTTTGACATTTTCACCTGAAGTGTACAATCAGGCTGAAAATGCATTTAAAGCCATAAAAAGTTCATTTTGGCTCTCACACCTTAACTAAATGTTGTAGACTCAAACTTTTTGCTGTCATTAGTGTATTTTAGCAAAATGAAGATGATTCAAGCATTAATTTCATTGTGCTTTTGCTCATTTTGAAGATTTTGACATTTTCACCTGAAGTGTACAATCGGGCTGAAAATGCATTTAAAGCCATAAAAAGTTCATTTTGGCTCTCACACCTTAACTAAATGTTGTAGACTCAAACTTTTTGCTGTCATTAGTGTATTTTAGCAAAATGAAGATGATTCAAGCATTAATTTCATTGTGCTTTTGCTCATTTTGAAGATTTTGACATTTTCACCTGAAGTGTACAATCAGGCTGAAAATGCATTTAAAGCCATAAAAAGTTCATTTTGGCTCTCACTTCTTAACTAAATGTTGTAGACTCAAACTTTTTGCTGTCATTAGTGTATTTTAGCAAAATGAAGATGATTCAAGCATTAATTTCATTGTGCTTTTGCTCATTTTGAAGATTTTGACATTTTCACCTGAAGTGTACAATTAGGGGCTGAAAACGCGTTTAAAGCAATAAAAAGTTCATTTTGGCTCTCACACCTTAACTAAATGTTGTAGACTCAAACTTTTTGCTGTCATTAGTATATTTTAGCAAAATGAAGATGATTCAAGCATTAATTTTATTGTGCTTTTGCTCATTTTGAAGATTTTGACATTTTCACCTGAAGTGTACAATCGGGCTGAAAATGCATTTAAAGCCATAAAAAGTTCATTTTGGCTCTCACACCTTAACTAAATGTTGTAGACTCAAACTTTTTGCTGTCATTAGTGTATGTTAGCAAAATGAAGATGATTCAAGCATTAATTTCATTGTGCTTTTGCTCATTTTGAAGATTTTGACATTTTCACCTGAAGTGTACAATCAGGCTGAAAATGCATTTAAAGCCATAAAAAGTTCATTTTGGCTCTCACACCTTAACTAAATGTTGTAGACTCAAACTTTTTGCTGTCATTAGTGTATTTTAGCAAAATGAAGATGATTCAAGCATTAATTTCATTGTGCTTTTGCTCATTTTGAAGATTTTGACATTTTCACCTGAAGTGTACAATCGGGCTGAAAATGCATTTAAAGCAATAAAAAGTTCATTTTGGCTCTCACACCTTAACTAAATGTTGTAGATTCAAACTTTTTGCTGTCATTAGTGTATTTTAGCAAAATGAAGATGATTCAAGCATTAATTTCATTGTGCTTTTGCTCATTTTGAAGATTTTGACATTTTCACCTGAAGTGTACAATTAGGGGCTGAAAACGCGTTTAAAGCAATAAAAAGTTCATTTTGGCTCTCACACCTTAACTAAATGTTGTAGACTCAAACTTTTTGCTGTCATTAGTATATTTTAGCAAAATGAAGATGATTCAAGCATTAATTTTATTGTGCTTTTGCTCATTTTGAAGATTTTGACATTTTCACCTGAAGTGTACAATCGGGCTGAAAATGCATTTAAAGCCATAAAAAGTTCATTTTGGCTCTCACACCTTAACTAAATTTTGTAGACTCAAACTTTTTGCTGTCATTAGTGTATGTTAGCAAAATGAAGATGATTCAAGCATTAATTTCATTGTGCTTTTGCTCATTTTGAAGATTTTGACATTTTCACCTGAAGTGTACAATCAAGCTGAAAATGCATTTAAAGCCATAAAAAGTTCATTTTGGCTCTCACTTCTTAACTAAATGTTGTAGACTCAAACTTTTTGCTGTCATTAGTATATTTTAGCAAAATGAAGATGATTCAAGCATTAATTTCATTGCGCTTTTGCTCATTTTGAAGATTTTGACATTTTCACCCGAAGTGTACAATCAGGGGCTGAAAACGCGTTTAAAGCAATAAAAAGTTCATTTTGGCTCTCACACCTTAACTAAATGTTGTAGACTCAAACTTTTTGCTGTCATTAGTGTATGTTAGCAAAATGAAGATGATTCAAGCATTAATTTCATTGTGCTTTTGCTAATTTTGAAGATTTTGACATTTTCACCTGAAGTGTACAATCGGGCTGAAAATGCATTTAAAGCCATAAAAAGTTAATTTTGGCTCTCACACCTTAACTAAATGTTGTAGACTCAAACTTTTTGCTGTCATTAGTGTATGTTAGCAAATAGAAGATGATTCAAGCATTAATTTCATTGTGCTTTTGCTCATTTTGAAGATTTTGACATTTTCACCTGAAGTGTACAATCAGGCTGAAAATGCATTTAAAGCCATAAAAAGTTCATTTTGGCTCTCACACCTTAACTAAATGTTGTAGACTCAAACTTTTTGCTGTCATTAGTGTATTTTAGCAAAATGAAGATGATTCAAGCATTAATTTCATTGTGCTTTTGCTCATTTTGAAGATTTTGACATTTTCACCTGAAGTGTACAATTAGGGGCTGAAAACGCGTTTAAAGCAATAAAAAGTTCATTTTGGCTCTCACACCTTAACTAAATGTTGTAGACTCAAACTTTTTGCTGTCATTAGTGTATGTTAGCAAAATGAAGATGATTCAAGCATTAATTTCATTGTGCTTTTGCTCATTTTGAAGATTTTGACATTTTCACCTGAAGTGTACAATCAGGCTGAAAATGCATTTAAAGCCATAAAAAGTTCATTTTGGCTCTCACACCTTAACTAAATGTTGTAGACTCAAACTTTTTGCTGTCATTAGTGTATGTTAGCAAAATGAAGATGATTCAAGCATTAATTTCATTGTGCTTTTGCTCATTTTGAAGATTTTGACATTTTCACCTGAAGTGTACAATTAGGGGCTGAAAACGCGTTTAAAGCAATAAAAAGTTCATTTTGGCTCTCACACCTTAACTAAATGTTGTAGACTCAAACTTTTTGCTGTCATTAGTGTATGTTAGCAAAATGAAGATGATTCAAGCATTAATTTCATTGTGCTTTTGCTCATTTTGAAGATTTTGACATTTTCACCTGAAGTGTACAATCGGGCTGAAAATGCATTTAAAGCCATAAAAAGTTCATTTTGGCTCTCACACCTTAACTAAATGTTGTAGACTCAAACTTTTTGCTGTCATTAGTGTATTTTAGCAAAATGAAGATGATTCAAGCATTAATTTCATTGTGCTTTTGCTCATTTTGAAGATTTTGACATTTTCACCTGAAGTGTACAATCGGGCTGAAAATGCATTTAAAGCCATAAAAAGTTCATTTTGGCTCTCACACCTTAACTAAATGTTGTAGACTCAAACTTTTTGCTGTCATTAGTGTATTTTAGCAAAATGAAGATGATTCAAGCATTAATTTCATTGTGCTTTTGCTCATTTTGAAGATTTTGACATTTTCACCTGAAGTGTACAATCAGGCTGAAAATGCATTTAAAGCCATAAAAAGTTCATTTTGGCTCTCACTTCTTAACTAAATGTTGTAGACTCAAACTTTTTGCTGTCATTAGTGTATTTTAGCAAAATGAAGATGATTCAAGCATTAATTTCATTGTGCTTTTGCTCATTTTGAAGATTTTGACATTTTCACCTGAAGTGTACAATTAGGGGCTGAAAACGCGTTTAAAGCAATAAAAAGTTCATTTTGGCTCTCACACCTTAACTAAATGTTGTAGACTCAAACTTTTTGCTGTCATTAGTATATTTTAGCAAAATGAAGATGATTCAAGCATTAATTTTATTGTGCTTTTGCTCATTTTGAAGATTTTGACATTTTCACCTGAAGTGTACAATCGGGCTGAAAATGCATTTAAAGCCATAAAAAGTTAATTTTGGCTCTCACACCTTAACTAAATGTTGTAGACTCAAACTTTTTGCTGTCATTAGTGTATGTTAGCAAAATGAAGATGATTCAAGCATTAATTTCATTGTGCTTTTGCTCATTTTGAAGATTTTGACATTTTCACCTGAAGTGTACAATCAGGCTGAAAATGCATTTAAAGCCATAAAAAGTTCATTTTGGCTCTCACACCTTAACTAAATGTTGTAGACTCAAACTTTTTGCTGTCATTAGTGTATTTTAGCAAAATGAAGATGATTCAAGCATTAATTTCATTGTGCTTTTGCTCATTTTGAAGATTTTGACATTTTCACCTGAAGTGTACAATCGGGCTGAAAATGCATTTAAAGCAATAAAAAGTTAATTTTGGCTCTCACACCTTAACTAAATGTTGTAGATTCAAACTTTTTGCTGTCATTAGTGTATTTTAGCAAAATGAAGATGATTCAAGCATTAATTTCATTGTGCTTTTGCTCATTTTGAAGATTTTGACATTTTCACCTGAAGTGTACAATTAGGGGCTGAAAACGCGTTTAAAGCAATAAAAAGTTCATTTTGGCTCTCACACCTTAACTAAATGTTGTAGACTCAAACTTTTTGCTGTCATTAGTATATTTTAGCAAAATGAAGATGATTCAAGCATTAATTTTATTGTGCTTTTGCTCATTTTGAAGATTTTGACATTTTCACCTGAAGTGTACAATCGGGCTGAAAATGCATTTAAAGCCATAAAAAGTTCATTTTGGCTCTCACACCTTAACTAAATGTTGTAGACTCAAACTTTTTGCTGTCATTAGTATATTTTAGCAAAATTAAGATGATTCAAGCATTAATTTTATTGTGCTTTTGCTCATTTTGAAGATTTTGACATTTTCACCTGAAGTGTACAATCGGGCTGAAAATGCATTTAAAGCCATAAAAAGTTAATTTTGGCTCTCACACCTTAACTAAATGTTGTAGACTCAAACTTTTTGCTGTCATTAGTGTATGTTAGCAAAATGAAGATGATTCAAGCATTAATTTCATTGTGCTTTTGCTCATTTTGAAGATTTTGACATTTTCACCTGAAGTGTACAATCAGGCTGAAAATGCATTTAAAGCCATAAAAAGTTCATTTTGGCTCTCACACCTTAACTAAATGTTGTAGACTCAAACTTTTTGCTGTCATTAGTGTATGTTAGCAAAATGAAGATGATTCAAGCATTAATTTCATTGTGCTTTTGCTCATTTTGAAGATTTTGACATTTTCACCTGAAGTGTACAATTAGGGGCTGAAAACGCGTTTAAAGCAATAAAAAGTTCATTTTGGCTCTCACACCTTAACTAAATGTTGTAGACTCAAACTTTTTGCTGTCATTAGTATATTTTAGCAAAATGAAGATGATTCAAGCATTAATTTCATTGTGCTTTTGCTCATTTTGAAGATTTTGACATTTTCACCTGAAGTGTACAATCAGGCTGAAAATGCATTTAAAGCCATAAAAAGTTCATTTTGGCTCTCACACCTTAACTAAATGTTGTAGACTCAAACTTTTTGCTGTCATTAGTGTATTTTAGCAAAATGAAGATGATTCAAGCATTAATTTCATTGTTCTTTTGCTCATTTTGAAGATTTTGACATTTTCACCTGAAGTGTACAATTAGGGGCTGAAAACGCGTTTAAAGCAATAAAAAGTTCATTTTGGCTCTCACACCTTAACTAAATGTTGTAGACTCAAACTTTTTGCTGTCATTAGTATATTTTAGCAAAATGAAGATGATTCAAGCATTAATTTTATTGTGCTTTTGCTCATTTTGAAGATTTTGACATTTTCACCTGAAATGTACAATCGGGCTGAAAATCCATTTAAAGCCATAAAAAGTTCATTTTGGCTCTCACACCTTAACTAAATGTTGTAGACTCAAACTTTTTGCTGTCATTAGTGTATGTTAGCATAATGAAGATGATTCAAGCATTAATTTCATTGTGCTTTTGCTCATTTTGAAGATTTTGACATTTTCACCTGAAGTGTACAATCAGGCTGAAAATGCATTTAAAGCCATAAAAAGTTCATTTTGGCTCTCACACCTTAACTAAATGTTGTAGACTCAAACTTTTTGCTGTCATTAGTGTATTTTAGCAAAATGAAGATGATTCAAGCATTAATTTTATTGTGCTTTTGCTCATTTTGAAGATTTTGACATTTTCACCTGAAGTGTACAATCGGGCTGAAAATGCATTTAAAGCCATAAAAAGTTCATTTTGGCTCTCACACCTTAACTAAATGTTGTAGACTCAAACTTTTTGCTGTCATTAGTGTATTTTAGCAAAATGAAGATGATTCAAGCATTAATTTCATTGTGCTTTTGCTCATTTTGAAGATTTTGACATTTTCACCTGAAGTGTACAATTAGGGGCTGAAAACGCGTTTAAAGCAATAAAAAGTTCATTTTGGCTCTCACACCTTAACTAAATGTTGTAGACTCAAACTTTTTGCTGTCATTAATATATTTTAGAAAAATGAAGATGATTCAAGCATTAATTTTATTGTGCTTTTGCTCATTTTGAAGATTTTGACATTTTCACCTGAAGTGTACAATCGGGCTGAAAATGCATTTAAATCCATAAAAAGTTCATTTTGGCTCTCACACCTTAACTAAATGTTGTAGACTCAAACTTTTTGCTGTCATTAGTATATTTTAGCAAAATGAAGATGATTCAAGCATTAATTTCATTGTGCTTTTGCTCATCTTGAAGATTTTGACATTTTCACCTGAAGTGTACAATCGGGCTGAAAATGCAATTAAAGCAATAAAAAGTTCATTTTGGCCCTCACACCTTAACTAAATGTTGTAGATTCAAACGTTTTGCTGTCATTAGTGTATTTTAGCAAAATGAAGATGATTCAAGCATTAATTTCATTGTGCTTTTGCTCATTTTGAAGATTTTGACATTTTCACCTGAAGTGTACAATCGGGCTGAAAATGCATTTAAAGCAATAAAAAGTTCATTTTGGCTCTCACACCTTAACTAAATGTTGTAGACTCAAACTTTTTGCTGTCATTAGTATATTTTAGCAAAATGAAGATGATTCAAGCATTAATTTCATTGTGCTTTTGCTCATTTTGAAGATTTTGACATTTTCACCTGAAGTGTACAATCAGGCTGAAAATGCATTTAAAGCCATAAAAAGTTCATTTTGGCTCTCACACCTTAACTAAATGTTGTAGACTCAAAGTTTTTGCTGTCATTAGTGTATTTTAGCAAAATGAAGATGATTCAAGCATTAATTTCATTGTGCTTTTGCTCATTTTGAAGATTTTGACATTTTCACCTGAAGTGTACAATCAGGCTGAAAATGCATTTAAAGCCATAAAAAGTTCATTTTGGCTCTCACACCTTAACTAAATGTTGTAGACTCAAACTTTTTGCTGTCATTAGTGTATGTTAGCAAAATGAAGATGATTCAAGCATTAATTTCATTGTGCTTTTGCTCATTTTGAAGATTTTGACATTTTCACCTGAAGTGTAGAATTAGGGCTGAAAACGCGTTTAAAGCAATAAAAAGTTCATTTTGGCTCTCACACCTTAACTAAATGTTGTAGACTCAAACTTTTTGCTGTCATTAGTGTATTTTAGCAAAATGAAGATGATTCAAGCATTAATTTCATTGTGCTTTTGCTCATTTTGAAGATTTTGACATTTTCACCTGAAGTGTACAATCAGGCTGAAAATGCATTTAAAGCCATAAAAAGTTCATTTTGGCTCTCACACCTTAACTAAATGTTGTAGACTCAAACTTTTTACTGTCATTAGTGTATTTTAGCAAAATGAAGATGATTCAAGCATTAATTTCATTGTGCTTTTGCTCATTTTGAAGATTTTGACATTTTCACCTGAAGTGTACAATCAGGCTGAAAATGCATTTAAAGCCATAAAAAGTTCATTTTGGCTCTCACACCTTAACTAAATGTTGTAGACTCAAACTTTTTGCTGTCATTAGTGTATGTTAGCAAAATGAAGATGATTCAAGCATTAATTTCATTGCGCTTTTGCTCATTTTGAAGATTTTGACATTTTCACCCGAAGTGTACAATCAGGGGCTGAAAACGCGTTTAAAGCAATAAAAAGTTCATTTTGGCTCTCACACCTTAACTAAATGTTGTAGACTCAAACTTTTTGCTGTCATTAGTGTATGTTAGCAAAATGAAGATTATTCAAGCATTAATTTCATTGTGCTTTTGCTAATTTTGAAGATTTTGACATTTTCACCTGAAGTGTACAATCGGGCTGAAAATGCATTTAAAGCCATAAAAAGTTAATTTTGGCTCTCACACCTTAACTAAATGTTGTAGACTCAAACTTTTTGCTGTCATTAGTGTATTTTAGCAAATAGAAGATGATTCAAGCATTAATTTCATTGTGCTTTTGCTCATTTGGAAGATTTTGACATTTTCACCTGAAGTGTACAATCAGGCTGAAAATGCATTTAAAGCCATAAAAAGTTCATTTTGGCTCTCACACCTTAACTAAATGTTGTAGACTCAAACTTTTTGCTGTCATTAGTGTATTTTAGCAAAATGAAGATGATTCAAGCATTAATTTCATTGTGCTTTTGCTCATTTTGAAGATTTTGACATTTTCACCTGAAGTGTACAATTAGGGGCTGAAAACGCGTTTAAAGCAATAAAAAGTTCATTTTGGCTCTCACACCTTAACTAAATGTTGTAGACTCAAACTTTTTGCTGTCATTAGTGTATTTTAGCAAAATGAAGATGATTCAAGCATTAATTTCATTGTGCTTTTGCTCATTTTGAAGATTTTGACATTTTCACCTGAAGTGTACAATCAGGCTGAAAATGCATTTAAAGCCATAAAAAGTTCATTTTGGCTCTCACACCTTAACTAAATGTTGTAGACTCAAACTTTTTGCTGTCATTAGTGTATTTTAGCAAAATGAAGATGATTCAAGCATTAATTTCATTGTGCTTTTGCTCATTTTGAAGATTTTGACATTTTCACCTGAAGTGTACAATCAGGCTGAAAATGCATTTAAAGCCATAAAAAGTTCATTTTGGCTCTCACACCTTAACTAAATGTTGTAGACTCAAACTTTTTGCTGTCATTAGTGTATTTTAGCAAAATGAAGATGATTCAAGCATTAATTTCATTGTGCTTTTGCTCATTTTGAAGATTTTGACATTTTCACCTGAAGTGTACAATTAGGGGCTGAAAACGCGTTTAAAGCAATAAAAAGTTCATTTTGGCTCTCACACCTTAACTAAATGTTGTAGACTCAAACTTTTTGCTGTCATTAGTATATTTTAGCAAAATGAAGATGATTCAAGCATTAATTTTATTGTGCTTTTGCTCATTTTGAAGATTTTGACATTTTCACCTGAAGTGTACAATCGGGCTGAAAATGCATTTAAAGCCATAAAAAGTTCATTTTGGCTCTCACACCTTAACTAAATGTTGTAGACTCAAACTTTTTGCTGTCATTAGTGTATGTTAGCATAATGAAGATGATTCAAGCATTAATTTCATTGTGCTTTTGCTCATTTTGAAGATTTTGACATTTTCACCTGAAGTGTACAATCAGGCTGAAAATGCATTTAAAGCCATAAAAAGTTCATTTTGGCTCTCACACCTTAACTAAATGTTGTAGACTCAAACTTTTTGCTGTCATTAGTGTATTTTAGCAAAATGAAGATGATTCAAGCATTAATTTTATTGTGCTTTTGCTCATTTTGAAGATTTTGACATTTTCACCTGAAGTGTACAATCGGGCTGAAAATGCATTTAAAGCCATAAAAAGTTCATTTTGGCTCTCACACCTTAACTAAATGTTGTAGACTCAAACTTTTTGCTGTCATTAGTGTATGTTAGCAAAATGAAGATGATTCAAGCATTAATTTCATTGTGCTTTTGCTCATTTTGAAGATTTTGACATTTTCACCTGAAGTGTACAATCAGGCTGAAAATGCATTTAAAGCCATAAAAAGTTCATTTTGGCTCTCACACCTTAACTAAATGTTGTAGACTCAAACTTTTTGCTGTCATTAGTGTATTTTAGCAAAATGAAGATGATTCAAGCATTAATTTCATTGTGCTTTTGCTCATTTTGAAGATTTTGACATTTTCACCTGAAGTGTACAATCGGGCTGAAAATGCATTTAAAGCCATAAAAAGTTCATTTTGGCTCTCACACCTTAACTAAATGTTGTAGACTCAAACTTTTTGCTGTCATTAGTGTATTTTAGCAAAATGAAGATGATTCAAGCATTAATTTCATTGTGCTTTTGCTCATTTTGAAGATTTTGACATTTTCACCTGAAGTGTACAATCAGGCTGAAAATGCATTTAAAGCCATAAAAAGTTCATTTTGGCTCTCACTTCTTAACTAAATGTTGTAGACTCAAACTTTTTGCTGTCATTAGTGTATTTTAGCAAAATGAAGATGATTCAAGCATTAATTTCATTGTGCTTTTGCTCATTTTGAAGATTTTGACATTTTCACCTGAAGTGTACAATTAGGGGCTGAAAACGCGTTTAAAGCAATAAAAAGTTCATTTTGGCTCTCACACCTTAACTAAATGTTGTAGACTCAAACTTTTTGCTGTCATTAGTATATTTTAGCAAAATGAAGATGATTCAATCATTAATTTTATTGTGCTTTTGCTCATTTTGAAGATTTTGACATTTTCACCTGAAGTGTACAATCGGGCTGAAAATGCATTTAAAGCCATAAAAAGTTCATTTTGGCTCTCACACCTTAACTAAATGTTGTAGACTCAAACTTTTTGCTGTCATTAGTGTATGTTAGCAAAATGAAGATGATTCAAGCATTAATTTCATTGTGCTTTTGCTCATTTTGAAGATTTTGACATTTTCACCTGAAGTGTACAATCAGGCTGAAAATGCATTTAAAGCCATAAAAAGTTCATTTTGGCTCTCACACCTTAACTAAATGTTGTAGACTCAAACTTTTTGCTGTCATTAGTGTATTTTAGCAAAATGAAGATGATTCAAGCATTAATTTCATTGTGCTTTTGCTCATTTTGAAGATTTTGACATTTTCACCTGAAGTGTACAATCGGGCTGAAAATGCATTTAAAGCCATAAAAAGTTCATTTTGGCTCTCACACCTTAACTAAATGTTGTAGACTCAAACTTTTTGCTGTCATTAGTGTATTTTAGCAAAATGAAGATGATTCAAGCATTAATTTCATTGTGCTTTTGCTCATTTTGAAGATTTTGACATTTTCACCTGAAGTGTACAATCAGGCTGAAAATGCATTTAAAGCCATAAAAAGTTCATTTTGGCTCTCACTTCTTAACTAAATGTTGTAGACTCAAACTTTTTGCTGTCATTAGTGTATTTTAGCAAAATGAAGATGATTCAAGCATTAATTTCATTGTGCTTTTGCTCATTTTGAAGATTTTGACATTTTCACCTGAAGTGTACAATTAGGGGCTGAAAACGCGTTTAAAGCAATAAAAAGTTCATTTTGGCTCTCACACCTTAACTAAATGTTGTAGACTCAAACTTTTTGCTGTCATTAGTATATTTTAGCAAAATGAAGATGATTCAAGCATTAATTTTATTGTGCTTTTGCTCATTTTGAAGATTTTGACATTTTCACCTGAAGTGTACAATCGGGCTGAAAATGCATTTAAAGCCATAAAAAGTTCATTTTGGCTCTCACACCTTAACTAAATGTTGTAGACTCAAAGTTTTTGCTGTCATTAGTGTATGTTAGCAAAATGAAGATGATTCAAGCATTAATTTCATTGTGCTTTTGCTCATTTTGAAGATTTTGACATTTTCACCTGAAGTGTACAATCAGGCTGAAAATGCATTTAAAGCCATAAAAAGTTCATTTTGGCTCTCACACCTTAACTAAATGTTGTAGACTCAAACTTTTTGCTGTCATTAGTGTATTTTAGCAAAATGAAGATGATTCAAGCATTAATTTCATTGTGCTTTTGCTCATTTTGAAGATTTTGACATTTTCACCTGAAGTGTACAATCGGGCTGAAAATGCATTTAAAGCAATAAAAAGTTAATTTTGGCTCTCACACCTTAACTAAATGTTGTAGATTCAAACTTTTTGCTGTCATTAGTGTATTTTAGCAAAATGAAGATGATTCAAGCATTAATTTCATTGTGCTTTTGCTCATTTTGAAGATTTTGACATTTTCACCTGAAGTGTACAATTAGGGGCTGAAAACGCGTTTAAAGCAATAAAAAGTTCATTTTGGCTCTCACACCTTAACTAAATGTTGTAGACTCAAACTTTTTGCTGTCATTAGTATATTTTAGCAAAATGAAGATGATTCAAGCATTAATTTTATTGTGCTTTTGCTCATTTTGAAGATTTTGACATTTTCACCTGAAGTGTACAATCGGGCTGAAAATGCATTTAAAGCCATAAAAAGTTCATTTTGGCTCTCACACCTTAACTAAATTTTGTAGACTCAAACTTTTTGCTGTCATTAGTGTATGTTAGCAAAATGAAGATGATTCAAGCATTAATTTCATTGTGCTTTTGCTCATTTAGAAGATTTTGACATTTTCACCTGAAGTGTACAATCAGGCTGAAAATGCATTTAAAGCCATAAAAAGTTCATTTTGGCTCTCACTTCTTAACTAAATGTTGTAGACTCAAACTTTTTGCTGTCATTAGTATATTTTAGCAAAATGAAGATGATTCAAGCATTAATTTTATTGTGCTTTTGCTCATTTTGAAGATTTTGACATTTTCCCCTGAAGTGTACAATCGGGCTGAAAATGCATTTAAAGCCATAAAAAGTTCATTTTGGCTCTCACACCTTAACTAAATGTTGTAGACTCAAACTTTTTGCTGTCATTAGTATATTTTAGCAAAATGAAGATGATTCAAGCATTAATTTTATTGTGCTTTTGCTCATTTTGAAGATTTTGACATTTTCACCTGAAGTGTACAATCGGGCTGAAAATGCATTTAAAGCCATAAAAAGTTAATTTTGGCTCTCACACCTTAACTAAATGTTGTAGACTCAAACTTTTTGCTGTCATTAGTGTATGTTAGCAAAATGAAGATGATTCAAGCATTAATTTCATTGTGCTTTTGCTCATTTTGAAGATTTTGACATTTTCACCTGAAGTGTACAATCGGGCTGAAAATGCATTTAAAGCCATAAAAAGTTCATTTTGGCTCTCACACCTTAACTAAATGTTGTAGACTCAAACTTTTTGCTGTCATTAGTGTATGTTAGCAAAATGAAGATGATTCAAGCATTAATTTCATTGTGCTTTTGCTCATTTTGAAGATTTTGACATTTTCACCTGAAGTGTACAATCAGGCTGAAAATGCATTTAAAGCCATAAAAAGTTCATTTTGGCTCTCACACCTTAACTAAATGTTGTAGACTCAAACTTTTTGCTGTCATTAGTGTATTTTAGCAAAATGAAGATGATTCAAGCATTAATTTCATTGTGCTTTTGCTCATTTTGAAGATTTTGACATTTTCACCTGAAGTGTACAATCAGGCTGAAAATGCATTTAAAGCCATAAAAAGTTAATTTTGGCTCTCACACCTTAACTAAATGTTGTAGACTCAAACTTTTTGCTGTCATTAGTATATTTTAGCAAAATGAAGATGATTCAAGCATTAATTTCATTGTGCTTTTGCTCATTTTGAAGATTTTGACATTTTCACCTGAAGTGTACAATCAGGCTGAAAATGCATTTAAAGCCATAAAAAGTTCATTTTGGCTCTCACACCTTAACTAAATGTTGTAGACTCAAACTTTTTGCTGTCATTAGTGTATTTTAGCAAAATGAAGATGATTCAAGCATTAATTTCATTGTTCTTTTGCTCATTTTGAAGATTTTGACATTTTCACCTGAAGTGTACAATTAGGGGCTGAAAACGCGTTTAAAGCAATAAAAAGTTCATTTTGGCTCTCACACCTTAACTAAATGTTGTAGACTCAAACTTTTTGCTGTCATTAGTATATTTTAGCAAAATGAAGATGATTCAAGCATTAATTTTATTGTGCTTTTGCTCATTTTGAAGATTTTGACATTTTCACCTGAAGTGTACAATCGGGCTGAAAATCCATTTAAAGCCATAAAAAGTTCATTTTGGCTCTCACACCTTAACTAAATGTTGTAGACTCAAACTTTTTGCTGTCATTAGTGTATGTTAGCATAATGAAGATGATTCAAGCATTAATTTCATTGTGCTTTTGCTCATTTTGAAGATTTTGACATTTTCACCTGAAGTGTACAATCAGGCTGAAAATGCATTTAAAGCCATAAAAAGTTCATTTTGGCTCTCACACCTTAACTAAATGTTGTAGACTCAAACTTTTTGCTGTCATTAGTGTATTTTAGCAAAATGAAGATGATTCAAGCATTAATTTTATTGTGCTTTTGCTCATTTTGAAGATTTTGACATTTTCACCTGAAGTGTACAATCGGGCTGAAAATGCATTTAAAGCCATAAAAAGTTAATTTTGGCTCTCACACCTTAACTAAATGTTGTAGACTCAAACTTTTTGCTGTCATTAGTGTATGTTAGCAAAATGAAGATGATTCAAGCATTAATTTCATTGTGCTTTTGCTCATTTTGAAGATTTTGACATTTTCACCTGAAGTGTACAATCAGGCTGAAAATGCATTTAAAGCCATAAAAAGTTCATTTTGGCTCTCACACCTTAACTAAATGTTGTAGACTCAAACTTGTTGCTGTCATTAGTGTATTTTAGCAAAATGAAGATGATTCAAGCATTAATTTCATTGTGCTTTTGCTCATTTTGAAGATTTTGACATTTTCACCTGAAGTGTACAATTAGGGGCTGAAAACGCGTTTAAAGCAATAAAAAGTTCATTTTGGCTCTCACACCTTAACTAAATGTTGTAGACTCAAACTTTTTGCTGTCATTAGTATATTTTAGCAAAATGAAGATGATTCAAGCATTAATTTTATTGTGCTTTTGCTCATTTTGAAGATTTTGACATTTTCACCTGAAGTGTACAATCGGGCTGAAAATGCATTTAAATCCATAAAAAGTTCATTTTGGCTCTCACACCTTAACTAAATGTTGTAGACTCAAACTTTTTGCTGTCATTAGTGTATGTTAGCAAAATGAAGATGATTCAAGCATTAATTTCATTGTGCTTTTGCTCATTTTGAAGATTTTGACATTTTCACCTGAAGTGTACAATCAGGCTGAAAATGCATTTAAAGCCATAAAAAGTTCATTTTGGCTCTCACACCTTAACTAAATGTTGTAGACTCAAACTTTTTGCTGTCATTAGTGTATTTTAGCAAAATGAAGATGATTCAAGCATTAATTTCATTGTGCTTTTGCTCATTTTGAAGATTTTGACATTTTCACCTGAAGTGTACAATCGGGCTGAAAATGCATTTAAAGCAATAAAAAGTTAATTTTGGCTCTCACACCTTAACTAAATGTTGTAGATTCAAACTTTTTGCTGTCATTAGTGTATTTTAGCAAAATGAAGATGATTCAAGCATTAATTTCATTGTGCTTTTGCTCATTTTGAAGATTTTGACATTTTCACCTGAAGTGTACAATTAGGGGCTGAAAACGCGTTTAAAGCAATAAAAAGTTCATTTTGGCTCTCACACCTTAACTAAATGTTGTAGACTCAAACTTTTTGCTGTCATTAGTATATTTTAGCAAAATGAAGATGATTCAAGCATTAATTTTATTGTGCTTTTGCTCATTTTGAAGATTTTGACATTTTCACCTGAAGTGTACAATCGGGCTGAAAATGCATTTAAAGCCATAAAAAGTTCATTTTGACTCTCACACCTTAACTAAATTTTGTAGACTCAAACTTTTTGCTGTCATTAGTGTATGTTAGCAAAATGAAGATGATTCAAGCATTAATTTCATTGTGCTTTTGCTCATTTTGAAGATTTTGACATTTTCACCTGAAGTGTACAATCGGGCTGAAAATGCATTTAAAGCCATAAAAAGTTCATTTTGGCTCTCACACCTTAACTAAATGTTGTAGACTCAAACTTTTTGCTGTCATTAGTGTATGTTAGCAAAATGAAGATGATTCAAGCATTAATTTCATTGTGCTTTTGCTCATTTTGAAGATTTTGACATTTTCACCTGAAGTGTACAATCGGGCTGAAAATGCATTTAAAGCCATAAAAAGTTCATTTTGGCTCTCACACCTTAACTAAATGTTGTAGACTCAAACTTTTTGCTGTCATTAGTGTATTTTAGCAAAATGAAGATGATTCAAGCATTAATTTCATTGTGCTTTTGCTCATTTTGAAGATTTTGACATTTTCACCTGAAGTGTACAATCGGGCTGAAAATGCATTTAAAGCCATAAAAAGTTCATTTTGGCTCTCACACCTTAACTAAATGTTGTAGACTCAAACTTTTTGCTGTCATTAGTGTATTTTAGCAAAATGAAGATGATTCAAGCATTAATTTCATTGTGCTTTTGCTCATTTTGAAGATTTTGACATTTTCACCTGAAGTGTACAATCAGGCTGAAAATGCATTTAAAGCCATAAAAAGTTCATTTTGGCTCTCACTTCTTAACTAAATGTTGTAGACTCAAACTTTTTGCTGTCATTAGTGTATTTTAGCAAAATGAAGATGATTCAAGCATTAATTTCATTGTGCTTTTGCTCATTTTGAAGATTTTGACATTTTCACCTGAAGTGTACAATTAGGGGCTGAAAACGCGTTTAAAGCAATAAAAAGTTCATTTTGGCTCTCACACCTTAACTAAATGTTGTAGACTCAAACTTTTTGCTGTCATTAGTATATTTTAGCAAAATGAAGATGATTCAAGCATTAATTTTATTGTGCTTTTGCTCATTTTGAAGATTTTGACATTTTCACCTGAAGTGTACAATCGGGCTGAAAATGCATTTAAAGCCATAAAAAGTTAATTTTGGCTCTCACACCTTAACTAAATGTTGTAGACTCAAACTTTTTGCTGTCATTAGTGTATGTTAGCAAAATGAAGATGATTCAAGCATTAATTTCATTGTGCTTTTGCTCATTTTGAAGATTTTGACATTTTCACCTGAAGTGTACAATCAGGCTGAAAATGCATTTAAAGCCATAAAAAGTTCATTTTGGCTCTCACACCTTAACTAAATGTTGTAGACTCAAACTTTTTGCTGTCATTAGTGTATTTTAGCAAAATGAAGATGATTCAAGCATTAATTTCATTGTGCTTTTGCTCATTTTGAAGATTTTGACATTTTCACCTGAAGTGTACAATCGGGCTGAAAATGCATTTAAAGCAATAAAAAGTTCATTTTGGCTCTCACACCTTAACTAAATGTTGTAGATTCAAACTTTTTGCTGTCATTAGTGTATTTTAGCAAAATGAAGATGATTCAAGCATTAATTTCATTGTGCTTTTGCTCATTTTGAAGATTTTGACATTTTCACCTGAAGTGTACAATTAGGGGCTGAAAACGCGTTTAAAGCAATAAAAAGTTCATTTTGGCTCTCACACCTTAACTAAATGTTGTAGACTCAAACTTTTTGCTGTCATTAGTATATTTTAGCAAAATGAAGATGATTCAAGCATTAATTTTATTGTGCTTTTGCTCATTTTGAAGATTTTGACATTTTCACCTGAAGTGTACAATCGGGCTGAAAATGCATTTAAAGCCATAAAAAGTTCATTTTGGCTCTCACACCTTAACTAAATGTTGTAGACTCAAACTTTTTGCTGTCATTAGTATATTTTAGCAAAATTAAGATGATTCAAGCATTAATTTTATTGTGCTTTTGCTCATTTTGAAGATTTTGACATTTTCACCTGAAGTGTACAATCGGGCTGAAAATGCATTTAAAGCCATAAAAAGTTAATTTTGGCTCTCACACCTTAACTAAATGTTGTAGACTCAAACTTTTTGCTGTCATTAGTGTATGTTAGCAAAATGAAGATGATTCAAGCATTAATTTCATTGTGCTTTTGCTCATTTTGAAGATTTTGACATTTTCACCTGAAGTGTACAATCAGGCTGAAAATGCATTTAAAGCCATAAAAAGTTCATTTTGGCTCTCACACCTTAACTAAATGTTGTAGACTCAAACTTTTTGCTGTCATTAGTGTATGTTAGCAAAATGAAGATGATTCAAGCATTAATTTCATTGTGCTTTTGCTCATTTTGAAGATTTTGACATTTTCACCTGAAGTGTACAATTAGGGGCTGAAAACGCGTTTAAAGCAATAAAAAGTTCATTTTGGCTCTCACACCTTAACTAAATGTTGTAGACTCAAACTTTTTGCTGTCATTAGTATATTTTAGCAAAATGAAGATGATTCAAGCATTAATTTCATTGTGCTTTTGCTCATTTTGAAGATTTTGACATTTTCACCTGAAGTGTACAATCAGGCTGAAAATGCATTTAAAGCCATAAAAAGTTCATTTTGGCTCTCACACCTTAACTAAATGTTGTAGACTCAAACTTTTTGCTGTCATTAGTGTATTTTAGCAAAATGAAGATGATTCAAGCATTAATTTCATTGTTCTTTTGCTCATTTTGAAGATTTTGACATTTTCACCTGAAGTGTACAATTAGGGGCTGAAAACGCGTTTAAAGCAATAAAAAGTTCATTTTGGCTCTCACACCTTAACTAAATGTTGTAGACTCAAACTTTTTGCTGTCATTAGTATATTTTAGCAAAATGAAGATGATTCAAGCATTAATTTTATTGTGCTTTTGCTCATTTTGAAGATTTTGACATTTTCACCTGAAATGTACAATCGGGCTGAAAATCCATTTAAAGCCATAAAAAGTTCATTTTGGCTCTCACACCTTAACTAAATGTTGTAGACTCAAACTTTTTGCTGTCATTAGTGTATGTTAGCATAATGAAGATGATTCAAGCATTAATTTCATTGTGCTTTTGCTCATTTTGAAGATTTTGACATTTTCACCTGAAGTGTACAATCAGGCTGAAAATGCATTTAAAGCCATAAAAAGTTCATTTTGGCTCTCACACCTTAACTAAATGTTGTAGACTCAAACTTTTTGCTGTCATTAGTGTATTTTAGCAAAATGAAGATGATTCAAGCATTAATTTTATTGTGCTTTTGCTCATTTTGAAGATTTTGACATTTTCACCTGAAGTGTACAATCGGGCTGAAAATGCATTTAAAGCCATAAAAAGTTCATTTTGGCTCTCACACCTTAACTAAATGTTGTAGACTCAAACTTTTTGCTGTCATTAGTGTATTTTAGCAAAATGAAGATGATTCAAGCATTAATTTCATTGTGCTTTTGCTCATTTTGAAGATTTTGACATTTTCACCTGAAGTGTACAATTAGGGGCTGAAAACGCGTTTAAAGCAATAAAAAGTTCATTTTGGCTCTCACACCTTAACTAAATGTTGTAGACTCAAACTTTTTGCTGTCATTAGTATATTTTAGCAAAATGAAGATGATTCAAGCATTAATTTTATTGTGCTTTTGCTCATTTTGAAGATTTTGACATTTTCACCTGAAGTGTACAATCGGGCTGAAAATGCATTTAAATCCATAAAAAGTTCATTTTGGCTCTCACACCTTAACTAAATGTTGTAGACTCAAACTTTTTGCTGTCATTAGTGTATGTTAGCAAAATGAAGATGATTCAAGCATTAATTTCATTGTGCTTTTGCTCATTTTGAAGATTTTGACATTTTCACCTGAAGTGTACAATCAGGCTGAAAATGCATTTAAAGCCATAAAAAGTTCATTTTGGCTCTCACACCTTAACTAAATGTTGTAGACTCAAACTTTTTGCTGTCATTAGTGTATTTTAGCAAAATGAAGATGATTCAAGCATTAATTTCATTGTGCTTTTGCTCATTTTGAAGATTTTGACATTTTCACCTGAAGTGTACAATCGGGCTGAAAATGCATTTAAAGCCATAAAAAGTTCATTTTGGCTCTCACACCTTAACTAAATGTTGTAGACTCAAACTTTTTGCTGTCATTAGTGTATGTTAGCAAAATGAAGATGATTCAAGCATTAATTTCATTGTGCTTTTGCTCATTTTGAAGATTTTGACATTTTCACCTGAAGTGTACAATCGGGCTGAAAATGCATTTAAAGCAATAAAAAGTTCATTTTGGCCCTCACACCTTAACTAAATGTTGTAGATTCAAACGTTTTGCTGTCATTAGTGTATTTTAGCAAAATGAAGATGATTCAAGCATTAATTTCATTGTGCTTTTGCTCATTTTGAAGATTTTGACATTTTCACCTGAAGTGTACAATCGGGCTGAAAATGCATTTAAAGCAATAAAAAGTTCATTTTGGCTCTCACACCTTAACTAAATGTTGTAGATTCAAACTTTTTGCTGTCATTAGTGTATTTTAGCAAAATGAAGATGATTCAAGCATTAATTTCATTGTGCTTTTGCTCATTTTGAAGATTTTGACATTTTCACCTGAAGTGTACATTTAGGGGCTGAAAACGCGTTTAAAGCCATAAAAAGTTCATTTTGGCTCTCACACCTTAACTAAATGTTGTAGACTCAAACTTTTTGCTGTCATTAGTGTATTTTAGCAAAATGAAGATGATTCAAGCATTAATTTCATTGTGCTTTTGCTCATCTTGAAGATTTTGACATTTTCACCTGAAGTGTACAATCGGGCTGAAAATGCAATTAAAGCAATAAAAAGTTCATTTTGGCCCTCACACCTTAACTAAATGTTGTAGATTCAAACGTTTTGCTGTCATTAGTGTATTTTAGCAAAATGAAGATGATTCAAGCATTAATTTCATTGTGCTTTTGCTCATTTTGAAGATTTTGACATTTTCACCTGAAGTGTACAATAAGGCTGAAAATGCATTTAAAGCAATAAAAAGTTCATTTTGGCTCTCACACCTTAACTAAATGTTGTAGACTCAAACTTTTTGCTGTCATTAGTATATTTTAGCAAAATGAAGATGATTCAAGCATTAATTTCATTGTGCTTTTGCTCATTTTGAAGATTTTGACATTTTCACCTGAAGTGTACAATCAGGCTGAAAATGCATTTAAAGCCATAAAAAGTTCATTTTGGCTCTCACACCTTAACTAAATGTTGTAGACTCAAAGTTTTTGCTGTCATTAGTGTATTTTAGCAAAATGAAGATGATTCAAGCATTAATTTCATTGTGCTTTTGCTCATTTTGAAGATTTTGACATTTTCACCTGAAGTGTACAATCAGGCTGAAAATGCATTTAAAGCCATAAAAAGTTCATTTTGGCTCTCACACCTTAACTAAATGTTGTAGACTCAAACTTTTTGCTGTCATTAGTGTATGTTAGCAAAATGAAGATGATTCAAGCATTAATTTCATTGTGCTTTTGCTCATTTTGAAGATTTTGACATTTTCACCTGAAGTGTAGAATTAGGGCTGAAAACGCGTTTAAAGCAATAAAAAGTTCATTTTGGCTCTCACACCTTAACTAAATGTTGTAGACTCAAACTTTTTGCTGTCATTAGTGTATTTTAGCAAAATGAAGATGATTCAAGCATTAATTTCATTGTGCTTTTGCTCATTTTGAAGATTTTGACATTTTCACCTGAAGTGTACAATCAGGCTGAAAATGCATTTAAAGCCATAAAAAGTTCATTTTGGCTCTCACACCTTAACTAAATGTTGTAGACTCAAACTTTTTACTGTCATTAGTGTATTTTAGCAAAATGAAGATGATTCAAGCATTAATTTCATTGTGCTTTTGCTCATTTTGAAGATTTTGACATTTTCACCTGAAGTGTACAATCAGGCTGAAAATGCATTTAAAGCCATAAAAAGTTCATTTTGGCTCTCACACCTTAACTAAATGTTGTAGACTCAAACTTTTTGCTGTCATTAGTGTATGTTAGCAAAATGAAGATGATTCAAGCATTAATTTCATTGCGCTTTTGCTCATTTTGAAGATTTTGACATTTTCACCCGAAGTGTACAATCAGGGGCTGAAAACGCGTTTAAAGCAATAAAAAGTTCATTTTGGCTCTCACACCTTAACTAAATGTTGTAGACTCAAACTTTTTGCTGTCATTAGTGTATGTTAGCAAAATGAAGATTATTCAAGCATTAATTTCATTGTGCTTTTGCTAATTTTGAAGATTTTGACATTTTCACCTGAAGTGTACAATCGGGCTGAAAATGCATTTAAAGCCATAAAAAGTTAATTTTGGCTCTCACACCTTAACTAAATGTTGTAGACTCAAACTTTTTGCTGTCATTAGTGTATTTTAGCAAATAGAAGATGATTCAAGCATTAATTTCATTGTGCTTTTGCTCATTTGGAAGATTTTGACATTTTCACCTGAAGTGTACAATCAGGCTGAAAATGCATTTAAAGCCATAAAAAGTTCATTTTGGCTCTCACACCTTAACTAAATGTTGTAGACTCAAACTTTTTGCTGTCATTAGTGTATTTTAGCAAAATGAAGATGATTCAAGCATTAATTTCATTGTGCTTTTGCTCATTTTGAAGATTTTGACATTTTCACCTGAAGTGTACAATTAGGGGCTGAAAACGCGTTTAAAGCAATAAAAAGTTCATTTTGGCTCTCACACCTTAACTAAATGTTGTAGACTCAAACTTTTTGCTGTCATTAGTGTATTTTAGCAAAATGAAGATGATTCAAGCATTAATTTCATTGTGCTTTTGCTCATTTTGAAGATTTTGACATTTTCACCTGAAGTGTACAATCAGGCTGAAAATGCATTTAAAGCCATAAAAAGTTCATTTTGGCTCTCACACCTTAACTAAATGTTGTAGACTCAAACTTTTTGCTGTCATTAGTGTATTTTAGCAAAATGAAGATGATTCAAGCATTAATTTCATTGTGCTTTTGCTCATTTTGAAGATTTTGACATTTTCACCTGAAGTGTACAATCAGGCTGAAAATGCATTTAAAGCCATAAAAAGTTCATTTTGGCTCTCACACCTTAACTAAATGTTGTAGACTCAAACTTTTTGCTGTCATTAGTGTATTTTAGCAAAATGAAGATGATTCAAGCATTAATTTCATTGTGCTTTTGCTCATTTTGAAGATTTTGACATTTTCACCTGAAGTGTACAATTAGGGGCTGAAAACGCGTTTAAAGCAATAAAAAGTTCATTTTGGCTCTCACACCTTAACTAAATGTTGTAGACTCAAACTTTTTGCTGTCATTAGTATATTTTAGCAAAATGAAGATGATTCAAGCATTAATTTTATTGTGCTTTTGCTCATTTTGAAGATTTTGACATTTTCACCTGAAGTGTACAATCGGGCTGAAAATGCATTTAAAGCCATAAAAAGTTCATTTTGGCTCTCACACCTTAACTAAATGTTGTAGACTCAAACTTTTTGCTGTCATTAGTGTATGTTAGCATAATGAAGATGATTCAAGCATTAATTTCATTGTGCTTTTGCTCATTTTGAAGATTTTGACATTTTCACCTGAAGTGTACAATCAGGCTGAAAATGCATTTAAAGCCATAAAAAGTTCATTTTGGCTCTCACACCTTAACTAAATGTTGTAGACTCAAACTTTTTGCTGTCATTAGTGTATTTTAGCAAAATGAAGATGATTCAAGCATTAATTTTATTGTGCTTTTGCTCATTTTGAAGATTTTGACATTTTCACCTGAAGTGTACAATCGGGCTGAAAATGCATTTAAAGCCATAAAAAGTTCATTTTGGCTCTCACACCTTAACTAAATGTTGTAGACTCAAACTTTTTGCTGTCATTAGTGTATGTTAGCAAAATGAAGATGATTCAAGCATTAATTTCATTGTGCTTTTGCTCATTTTGAAGATTTTGACATTTTCACCTGAAGTGTACAATCAGGCTGAAAATGCATTTAAAGCCATAAAAAGTTCATTTTGGCTCTCACACCTTAACTAAATGTTGTAGACTCAAACTTTTTGCTGTCATTAGTGTATTTTAGCAAAATGAAGATGATTCAAGCATTAATTTCATTGTGCTTTTGCTCATTTTGAAGATTTTGACATTTTCACCTGAAGTGTACAATCGGGCTGAAAATGCATTTAAAGCCATAAAAAGTTCATTTTGGCTCTCACACCTTAACTAAATGTTGTAGACTCAAACTTTTTGCTGTCATTAGTGTATTTTAGCAAAATGAAGATGATTCAAGCATTAATTTCATTGTGCTTTTGCTCATTTTGAAGATTTTGACATTTTCACCTGAAGTGTACAATCAGGCTGAAAATGCATTTAAAGCCATAAAAAGTTCATTTTGGCTCTCACTTCTTAACTAAATGTTGTAGACTCAAACTTTTTGCTGTCATTAGTGTATTTTAGCAAAATGAAGATGATTCAAGCATTAATTTCATTGTGCTTTTGCTCATTTTGAAGATTTTGACATTTTCACCTGAAGTGTACAATTAGGGGCTGAAAACGCGTTTAAAGCAATAAAAAGTTCATTTTGGCTCTCACACCTTAACTAAATGTTGTAGACTCAAACTTTTTGCTGTCATTAGTATATTTTAGCAAAATGAAGATGATTCAATCATTAATTTTATTGTGCTTTTGCTCATTTTGAAGATTTTGACATTTTCACCTGAAGTGTACAATCGGGCTGAAAATGCATTTAAAGCCATAAAAAGTTCATTTTGGCTCTCACACCTTAACTAAATGTTGTAGACTCAAACTTTTTGCTGTCATTAGTGTATGTTAGCAAAATGAAGATGATTCAAGCATTAATTTCATTGTGCTTTTGCTCATTTTGAAGATTTTGACATTTTCACCTGAAGTGTACAATCAGGCTGAAAATGCATTTAAAGCCATAAAAAGTTCATTTTGGCTCTCACACCTTAACTAAATGTTGTAGACTCAAACTTTTTGCTGTCATTAGTGTATTTTAGCAAAATGAAGATGATTCAAGCATTAATTTCATTGTGCTTTTGCTCATTTTGAAGATTTTGACATTTTCACCTGAAGTGTACAATCGGGCTGAAAATGCATTTAAAGCCATAAAAAGTTCATTTTGGCTCTCACACCTTAACTAAATGTTGTAGACTCAAACTTTTTGCTGTCATTAGTGTATTTTAGCAAAATGAAGATGATTCAAGCATTAATTTCATTGTGCTTTTGCTCATTTTGAAGATTTTGACATTTTCACCTGAAGTGTACAATCAGGCTGAAAATGCATTTAAAGCCATAAAAAGTTCATTTTGGCTCTCACTTCTTAACTAAATGTTGTAGACTCAAACTTTTTGCTGTCATTAGTGTATTTTAGCAAAATGAAGATGATTCAAGCATTAATTTCATTGTGCTTTTGCTCATTTTGAAGATTTTGACATTTTCACCTGAAGTGTACAATTAGGGGCTGAAAACGCGTTTAAAGCAATAAAAAGTTCATTTTGGCTCTCACACCTTAACTAAATGTTGTAGACTCAAACTTTTTGCTGTCATTAGTATATTTTAGCAAAATGAAGATGATTCAAGCATTAATTTTATTGTGCTATTGCTCATTTTGAAGATTTTGACATTTTCACCTGAAGTGTACAATCGGGCTGAAAATGCATTTAAAGCCATAAAAAGTTCATTTTGGCTCTCACACCTTAACTAAATGTTGTAGACTCAAAGTTTTTGCTGTCATTAGTGTATGTTAGCAAAATGAAGATGATTCAAGCATTAATTTCATTGTGCTTTTGCTCATTTTGAAGATTTTGACATTTTCACCTGAAGTGTACAATCAGGCTGAAAATGCATTTAAAGCCATAAAAAGTTCATTTTGGCTCTCACACCTTAACTAAATGTTGTAGACTCAAACTTTTTGCTGTCATTAGTGTATTTTAGCAAAATGAAGATGATTCAAGCATTAATTTCATTGTGCTTTTGCTCATTTTGAAGATTTTGACATTTTCACCTGAAGTGTACAATCGGGCTGAAAATGCATTTAAAGCAATAAAAAGTTAATTTTGGCTCTCACACCTTAACTAAATGTTGTAGATTCAAACTTTTTGCTGTCATTAGTGTATTTTAGCAAAATGAAGATGATTCAAGCATTAATTTCATTGTGCTTTTGCTCATTTTGAAGATTTTGACATTTTCACCTGAAGTGTACAATTAGGGGCTGAAAACGCGTTTAAAGCAATAAAAAGTTCATTTTGGCTCTCACACCTTAACTAAATGTTGTAGACTCAAACTTTTTGCTGTCATTAGTATATTTTAGCAAAATGAAGATGATTCAAGCATTAATTTTATTGTGCTTTTGCTCATTTTGAAGATTTTGACATTTTCACCTGAAGTGTACAATCGGGCTGAAAATGCATTTAAAGCCATAAAAAGTTCATTTTGGCTCTCACACCTTAACTAAATTTTGTAGACTCAAACTTTTTGCTGTCATTAGTGTATGTTAGCAAAATGAAGATGATTCAAGCATTAATTTCATTGTGCTTTTGCTCATTTTGAAGATTTTGACATTTTCACCTGAAGTGTACAATCAGGCTGAAAATGCATTTAAAGCCATAAAAAGTTCATTTTGGCTCTCACTTCTTAACTAAATGTTGTAGACTCAAACTTTTTGCTGTCATTAGTATATTTTAGCAAAATGAAGATGATTCAAGCATTAATTTTATTGTGCTTTTGCTCATTTTGAAGATTTTGACATTTTCCCCTGAAGTGTACAATCGGGCTGAAAATGCATTTAAAGCCATAAAAAGTTCATTTTGGCTCTCACACCTTAACTAAATGTTGTAGACTCAAACTTTTTGCTGTCATTAGTATATTTTAGCAAAATGAAGATGATTCAAGCATTAATTTTATTGTGCTTTTGCTCATTTTGAAGATTTTGACATTTTCACCTGAAGTGTACAATCGGGCTGAAAATGCATTTAAAGCCATAAAAAGTTAATTTTGGCTCTCACACCTTAACTAAATGTTGTAGACTCAAACTTTTTGCTGTCATTAGTGTATGTTAGCAAAATGAAGATGATTCAAGCATTAATTTCATTGTGCTTTTGCTCATTTTGAAGATTTTGACATTTTCACCTGAAGTGTACAATCGGGCTGAAAATGCATTTAAAGCCATAAAAAGTTAATTTTGGCTCTCACACCTTAACTAAATGTTGTAGACTCAAACTTTTTGCTGTCATTAGTGTATGTTAGCAAAATGAAGATGATTCAAGCATTAATTTCATTGTGCTTTTGCTCATTTTGAAGATTTTGACATTTTCACCTGAAGTGTACAATCAGGCTGAAAATGCATTTAAAGCCATAAAAAGTTCATTTTGGCTCTCACACCTTAACTAAATGTTGTAGACTCAAACTTTTTGCTGTCATTAGTGTATTTTAGCAAAATGAAGATGATTCAAGCATTAATTTCATTGTGCTTTTGCTCATTTTGAAGATTTTGACATTTTCACCTGAAGTGTACAATCAGGCTGAAAATGCATTTAAAGCCATAAAAAGTTCATTTTGGCTCTCACACCTTAACTAAATGTTGTAGACTCAAACTTTTTGCTGTCATTAGTATATTTTAGCAAAATGAAGATGATTCAAGCATTAATTTCATTGTGCTTTTGCTCATTTTGAAGATTTTGACATTTTCACCTGAAGTGTACAATCAGGCTGAAAATGCATTTAAAGCCATAAAAAGTTCATTTTGGCTCTCACACCTTAACTAAATGTTGTAGACTCAAACTTTTTGCTGTCATTAGTGTATTTTAGCAAAATGAAGATGATTCAAGCATTAATTTCATTGTTCTTTTGCTCATTTTGAAGATTTTGACATTTTCACCTGAAGTGTACAATTAGGGGCTGAAAACGCGTTTAAAGCAATAAAAAGTTCATTTTGGCTCTCACACCTTAACTAAATGTTGTAGACTCAAACTTTTTGCTGTCATTAGTGTATTTTAGCAAAATGAAGATGATTCAAGCATTAATTTTATTGTGCTTTTGCTCATTTTGAAGATTTTGACATTTTCACCTGAAGTGTACAATCGGGCTGAAAATGCATTTAAAGCCATAAAAAGTTCATTTTGGCTCTCACACCTTAACTAAATGTTGTAGACTCAAACTTTTTGCTGTCATTAGTGTATGTTAGCAAAATGAAGATGATTCAAGCATTAATTTCATTGTGCTTTTGCTCATTTTGAAGATTTTGACATTTTCACCTGAAGTGTACAATCAGGCTGAAAATGCATTTAAAGCCATAAAAAGTTCATTTTGGCTCTCACACCTTAACTAAATGTTGTAGACTCAAACTTGTTGCTGTCATTAGTGTATTTTAGCAAAATGAAGATGATTCAAGCATTAATTTCATTGTGCTTTTGCTCATTTTGAAGATTTTGACATTTTCACCTGAAGTGTACAATTAGGGGCTGAAAACGCGTTTAAAGCAATAAAAAGTTCATTTTGGCTCTCACACCTTAACTAAATGTTGTAGACTCAAACTTTTTGCTGTCATTAGTATATTTTAGCAAAATGAAGATGATTCAAGCATTAATTTTATTGTGCTTTTGCTCATTTTGAAGATTTTGACATTTTCACCTGAAGTGTACAATCGGGCTGAAAATGCATTTAAATCCATAAAAAGTTCATTTTGGCTCTCACACCTTAACTAAATGTTGTAGACTCAAACTTTTTGCTGTCATTAGTGTATGTTAGCAAAATGAAGATGATTCAAGCATTAATTTCATTGTGCTTTTGCTCATTTTGAAGATTTTGACATTTTCACCTGAAGTGTACAATCAGGCTGAAAATGCATTTGAAGCCATAAAAAGTTCATTTTGGCTCTCACACCTTAACTAAATGTTGTAGACTCAAACTTTTTGCTGTCATTAGTGTATTTTAGCAAAATGAAGATGATTCAAGCATTAATTTCATTGTGCTTTTGCTCATTTTGAAGATTTTGACATTTTCACCTGAAGTGTACAATCGGGCTGAAAATGCATTTAAAGCAATAAAAAGTTAATTTTGGCTCTCACACCTTAACTAAATGTTGTAGATTCAAACTTTTTGCTGTCATTAGTGTATTTTAGCAAAATGAAGATGATTCAAGCATTAATTTCATTGTGCTTTTGCTCATTTTGAAGATTTTGACATTTTCACCTGAAGTGTACAATTAGGGGCTGAAAACGCGTTTAAAGCAATAAAAAGTTCATTTTGGCTCTCACACCTTAACTAAATGTTGTAGACTCAAACTTTTTGCTGTCATTAGTATATTTTAGCAAAATGAAGATGATTCAAGCATTAATTTTATTGTGCTTTTGCTCATTTTGAAGATTTTGACATTTTCACCTGAAGTGTACAATCGGGCTGAAAATGCATTTAAAGCCATAAAAAGTTCATTTTGACTCTCACACCTTAACTAAATTTTGTAGACTCAAACTTTTTGCTGTCATTAGTGTATGTTAGCAAAATGAAGATGATTCAAGCATTAATTTCATTGTGCTTTTGCTCATTTTGAAGATTTTGACATTTTCACCTGAAGTGTACAATTAGGGGCTGAAAACGCGTTTAAAGCAATAAAAAGTTCATTTTGGCTCTCACACCTTAACTAAATGTTGTAGACTCAAACTTTTTGCTGTCATTAGTATATTTTAGCAAAATGAAGATGATTCAAGCATTAATTTTATTGTGCTTTTGCTCATTTTGAAGATTTTGACATTTTCACCTGAAGTGTACAATCAGGCTGAAAATGCATTTAAAGCCATAAAAAGTTCATTTTGGCTCTCACACCTTAACTAAATGTTGTAGACTCAAACTTTTTGCTGTCATTAGTGTATGTTAGCAAAATGAAGATGATTCAAGCATTAATTTCATTGTGCTTTTGCTCATTTTGAAGATTTTGACATTTTCACCTGAAGTGTACAATCAGGCTGAAAATGCATTTAAAGCCATAAAAAGTTCATTTTGGCTCTCACTTCTTAACTAAATGTTGTAGACTCAAACTTTTTGCTGTCATTAGTGTATTTTAGCAAAATGAAGATGATTCAAGCATTAATTTCATTGTGCTTTTGCTCATTTTGAAGATTTTGACATTTTCACCTGAAGTGTACAATTAGGGGCTGAAAACGCGTTTAAAGCAATAAAAAGTTCATTTTGGCTCTCACACCTTAACTAAATGTTGTAGACTCAAACTTTTTGCTGTCATTAGTATATTTTAGCAAAATGAAGATGATTCAAGCATTAATTTTATTGTGCTTTTGCTCATTTTGAAGATTTTGACATTTTCACCTGAAGTGTACAATCGGGCTGAAAATGCATTTAAAGCCATAAAAAGTTCATTTTGGCTCTCACACCTTAACTAAATGTTGTAGACTCAAACTTTTTGCTGTCATTAGTGTATGTTAGCAAAATGAAGATGATTCAAGCATTAATTTCATTGTGCTTTTGCTCATTTTGAAGATTTTGACATTTTCACCTGAAGTGTACAATCGGGCTGAAAATGCATTTAAAGCCATAAAAAGTTCATTTTGGCTCTCACTTCTTAACTAAATGTTGTAGACTCAAACTTTTTGCTGTCATTAGTGTATTTTAGCAAAATGAAGATGATTCAAGCATTAATTTCATTGTGCTTTTGCTCATTTTGAAGATTTTGACATTTTCACCTGAAGTGTACAATCGGGCTGAAAATGCATTTAAAGCCATAAAAAGTTCATTTTGGCTCTCACACCTTAACTAAATGTTGTAGACTCAAACTTTTTGCTGTCATTAGTGTATGTTAGCAAAATGAAGATGATTCAAGCATTAATTTCATTGTGCTTTTGCTCATTTTGAAGATTTTGACATTTTCACCTGAAGTGTACAACCAGGCTGAAAATGCATTTAAAGCCATAAAAAGTTCATTTTGGCTCTCACACCTTAACTAAATGTTGTAGACTCAAACTTTTTGCTGTCATTAGTGTATTTTAGCAAAATGAAGATGATTCAAGCATTAATTTCATTGTGCTTTTGCTCATTTTGAAGATTTTGACATTTTCACCTGAAGTGTACAATCAGGCTGAAAATGCATTTAAAGCCATAAAAAGTTCATTTTGGCTCTCACACCTTAACTAAATGTTGTAGACTCAAACTTTCTGCTGTCATTAGTGTATGTTAGCAAAATGAAGATGATTCAAGCATTAATTTCATTGTGCTTTTGCTCATTTTGAAGATTTTGACATTTTCACCTGAAGTGTACAATCAGGCTGAAAATGCATTTAAAGCCATAAAAAGTTCATTTTGGCTCTCACACCTTAACTAAATGTTGTAGACTCAAACCTTTTGCTGTCATTAGTGTATTTTAGCAAAATGAAGATGATTCAAGCATTAATTTCATTGTGCTTTTGCTCATTTTGAAGATTTTGACATTTTCACCTGAAGTGTACAATCGGGCTGAAAATGCATTTAAAGCAATAAAAAGTTAATTTTGGCTCTCACACCTTAACTAAATGTTGTAGATTCAAACTTTTTGCTGTCATTAGTATATTTTAGCAAAATGAAGATGATTCAAGCATTAATTTTATTGTGCTTTTGCTCATTTTGAAGATTTTGACATTTTCACCTGAAGTGTACAATTAGGGGCTGAAAACGCGTTTAAAGCAATAAAAAGTTCATTTTGGCTCTCACACCTTAACTAAATGTTGTAGACTCAAACTTTTTGCTGTCATTAGTATATTTTAGCAAAATGAAGATGATTCAAGCATTAATTTTATTGTGCTTTTGCTCATTTTGAAGATTTTGACATTTTCACCTGAAGTGTACAATCGGGCTGAAAATGCATTTAAAGCCATAAAAAGTTCATTTTGGCTCTCACACCTTAACTAAATGTTGTAGACTCAAACTTGTTGCTGTCATTAGTGTATTTTAGCAAAATGAAGATGATTCAAGCATTAATTTCATTGTGCTTTTGCTCATTTTGAAGATTTTGACATTTTCACCTGAAGTGTACAATCGGGCTGAAAATGCATTTAAAGCAATAAAAAGTTCATTTTGGCTCTCACACCTTAACTAAATGTTGTAGATTCAAACTTTTTGCTGTCATTAGTGTATTTTAGCAAAATGAAGATGATTCAAGCATTAATTTCATTGTGCTTTTGCTCATTTTGAAGATTTTGACATTTTCACCTGAAGTGTACAATTAGGGGCTGAAAACGCGTTTAAAGCAATAAAAAGTTCATTTTGGCTCTCAAACCTTAACTAAATGTTGTAGACTCAAACTTTTTGCTGTCATTAGTGTATGTTAGCAAAATGAAGATGATTCAAGCATTAATTTCATTGTGCTTTTGCTCATTTTGAAGATTTTGACATTTTCACCTGAAGTGTACAATTAGGGGCTGAAAACGCGTTTAAAGCAATAAAAAGTTCATTTTGGCTCTCACACCTTAACTAAATGTTGTAGACTCAAACTTTTTGCTGTCATTAGTATATTTTAGCAAAATGAAGATGATTCAAGCATTAATTTTATTGTGCTTTTGCTCATTTTGAAGATTTTGACATTTTCACCTGAAGTGTACAATCGGGCTGAAAATGCATTTAAAGCCATAAAAAGTTCATTTTGGCTCTCACACCTTAACTAAATGTTGTAGACTCAAACTTTTTGCTGTCATTAGTGTATTTTAGCAAAATGAAGATGATTCAAGCATTAATTTCATTGTGCTTTTGCTCATTTTGAAGATTTTGACATTTTCACCTGAAGTGTACAATCGGGCTGAAAATGCATTTAAAGCCATAAAAAGTTCATTTTGGCTCTCACTTCTTAACTAAATGTTGTAGACTCAAACTTTTTGCTGTCATTAGTGTATGTTAGCAAAATGAAGATGATTCAAGCATTAATTTCATTGTGCTTTTGCTCATTTTGAAGATTTTGACATTTTCACCTGAAGTGTACAATCAGGCTGAAAATGCATTTAAAGCCATAAAAAGTTCATTTTGGCTCTCACACCTTAACTAAATGTTGTAGATTCAAACTTTTTGCTGTCATTAGTATATTTTAGCAAAATGAAGATGATTCAAGCATTAATTTTATTGTGCTTTTGCTCATTTTGAAGATTTTGACATTTTCACCTGAAGTGTACAATTAGGGGCTGAAAACGCGTTTAAAGCAATAAAAAGTTCCCTTTTGGCTCTCACACCTTAACTAAATGTTGTAGACTCAAACTTTTTGCTGTCATTAGTATATTTTAGCAAAATGAAGATGATTCAAGCATTAATTTTATTGTGCTTTTGCTCATTTTGAAGATTTTGACATTTTCACCTGAAGTGTACAATCGGGCTGAAAATGCATTTAAAGCCATAAAAAGTTCATTTTGGCTCTCACACCTTAACTAAATGTTGTAGACTCAAACTTTCTGCTGTCATTAGTGTATGTTAGCAAAATGAAGATGATTCAAGCATTAATTTCATTGTGCTTTTGCTCATTTTGAAGATTTTGACATTTTCACCTGAAGTGTACAATCAGGCTGAAAATGCATTTAAAGCCATAAAAAGTTCATTTTGGCTCTCACACCTTAACTAAATGTTGTAGACTCAAACTTTTTGCTGTCATTAGTGTATTTTAGCAAAATGAAGATGATTCAAGCATTAATTTCATTGTGCTTTTGCTCATTTTGAAGATTTTGACATTTTCACCTGAAGTGTACAATCAGGCTGAAAATGCATTTAAAGCCATAAAAAGTTCATTTTGGCTCTCACACCTTAACTAAATGTTGTAGACTCAAACTTTCTGCTGTCATTAGTGTATGTTAGCAAAATGAAGATGATTCAAGCATTAATTTCATTGTGCTTTTGCTCATTTTGAAGATTTTGACATTTTCACCTGAAGTGTACAATTAGGGGCTGAAAACGCGTTTAAAGCAATAAAAAGTTCATTTTGGCTCTCACACCTTAACTAAATGTTGTAGACTCAAACGTTTTGCTGTCATTAGTATATTTTAGCAAAATGAAGATGATTCAAGCATTAATTTTATTGTGCTTTTGCTCATTTTGAAGATTTTGACATTTTCACCTGAAGTGTACAATCGGGCTGAAAATGCATTTAAAGCCATAAAAAGTTCATTTTGGCTCTCACACCTTAACTAAATGTTGTAGACTCAAACTTTTTGCTGTCATTAGTGTATGTTAGCAAAATGAAGATGATTCAAGCATTAATTTCATTGTGCTTTTGCTCATTTTGAAGATTTTGACATTTTCACCTGAAGTGTACAATCAGGCTGAAAATGCATTTAAAGCCATAAAAAGTTCATTTTGGCTCTCACACCTTAACTAAATGTTGTAGACTCAAACTTTTTGCTGTCATTAGTGTATGTTAGCAAAATGAAGATGATTCAAGCATTAATTTCATTGTGCTTTTGCTCATTTTGAAGATTTTGACATTTTCACCTGAAGTGTACAATCGGGCTGAAAATGCATTTAAAGCAATAAAAAGTTCATTTTGGCTCTCACACCTTAACTAAATGTTGTAGACTCAAACTTGTTGCTGTCATTAGTGTATTTTAGCAAAATGAAGATGATTCAAGCATTAATTTCATTGTGCTTTTGCTCATTTTGAAGATTTTGACATTTTCACCTGAAGTGTACAATCGGGCTGAAAATGCATTTAAAGCAATAAAAAGTTCATTTTGGCTCTCACACCTTAACTAAATGTTGTAGATTCAAACTTTTTGCTGTCATTAGTGTATTTTAGCAAAATGAAGATGATTCAAGCATTAATTTCATTGTGCTTTTGCTCATTTTGAAGATTTTGACATTTTCACCTGAAGTGTACAATTAGGGGCTGAAAACGCGTTTAAAGCAATAAAAAGTTCATTTTGGCTCTCAAACCTTAACTAAATGTTGTAGACTCAAACTTTTTGCTGTCATTAGTGTATGTTAGCAAAATGAAGATGATTCAAGCATTAATTTCATTGTGCTTTTGCTCATTTTGAAGATTTTGACATTTTCACCTGAAGTGTACAATTAGGGGCTGAAAACGCGTTTAAAGCAATAAAAAGTTCATTTTGGCTCTCACACCTTAACTAAATGTTGTAGACTCAAACTTTTTGCTGTCATTAGTATATTTTAGCAAAATGAAGATGATTCAAGCATTAATTTTATTGTGCTTTTGCTCATTTTGAAGATTTTGACATTTTCACCTGAAGTGTACAATCGGGCTGAAAATGCATTTAAAGCCATAAAAAGTTCATTTTGGCTCTCACACCTTAACTAAATGTTGTAGACTCAAACTTTTTGCTGTCATTAGTGTATTTTAGCAAAATGAAGATGATTCAAGCATTAATTTCATTGTGCTTTTGCTCATTTTGAAGATTTTGACATTTTCACCTGAAGTGTACAATCGGGCTGAAAATGCATTTAAAGCCATAAAAAGTTCATTTTGGCTCTCACTTCTTAACTAAATGTTGTAGACTCAAACTTTTTGCTGTCATTAGTGTATGTTAGCAAAATGAAGATGATTCAAGCATTAATTTCATTGTGCTTTTGCTCATTTTGAAGATTTTGACATTTTCACCTGAAGTGTACAATCAGGCTGAAAATGCATTTAAAGCCATAAAAAGTTCATTTTGGCTCTCACACCTTAAC
This sequence comes from Leptonotus elevatus, assembly GCF_054856555.1. Taxonomy (NCBI): domain Eukaryota; kingdom Metazoa; phylum Chordata; class Actinopteri; order Syngnathiformes; family Syngnathidae; genus Leptonotus; species Leptonotus elevatus. The sequence goes on from NW_028233725.1 coordinate 202,250, forward strand.
TAAATGTTGTAGATTCAAACTTTTTGCTGTCATTAGTATATTTTAGCAAAATGAAGATGATTCAAGCATTAATTTTATTGTGCTTTTGCTCATTTTGAAGATTTTGACATTTTCACCTGAAGTGTACAATTAGGGGCTGAAAACGCGTTTAAAGCAATAAAAAGTTCCCTTTTGGCTCTCACACCTTAACTAAATGTTGTAGACTCAAACTTTTTGCTGTCATTAGTATATTTTAGCAAAATGAAGATGATTCAAGCATTAATTTTATTGTGCTTTTGCTCATTTTGAAGATTTTGACATTTTCACCTGAAGTGTACAATCGGGCTGAAAATGCATTTAAAGCCATAAAAAGTTCATTTTGGCTCTCACACCTTAACTAAATGTTGTAGACTCAAACTTTCTGCTGTCATTAGTGTATGTTAGCAAAATGAAGATGATTCAAGCATTAATTTCATTGTGCTTTTGCTCATTTTGAAGATTTTGACATTTTCACCTGAAGTGTACAATCAGGCTGAAAATGCATTTAAAGCCATAAAAAGTTCATTTTGGCTCTCACACCTTAACTAAATGTTGTAGACTCAAACTTTTTGCTGTCATTAGTGTATTTTAGCAAAATGAAGATGATTCAAGCATTAATTTCATTGTGCTTTTGCTCATTTTGAAGATTTTGACATTTTCACCTGAAGTGTACAATCAGGCTGAAAATGCATTTAAAGCCATAAAAAGTTCATTTTGGCTCTCACACCTTAACTAAATGTTGTAGACTCAAACTTTCTGCTGTCATTAGTGTATGTTAGCAAAATGAAGATGATTCAAGCATTAATTTCATTGTGCTTTTGCTCATTTTGAAGATTTTGACATTTTCACCTGAAGTGTACAATCAGGCTGAAAATGCATTTAAAGCCATAAAAAGTTCATTTTGGCTCTCACACCTTGATGTAGACTCAAACTTTTTGCTGTCATTAGTGTATGTTAGCAAAATGAAGATGATTCAAGCATTAATTTCATTGTGCTTTTGCTCATTTTGAAGATTTTGACATTTTCACCTGAAGTGTACAATCAGGCTGAAAATGCATTTAAAGCCATAAAAAGTTCATTTTGGCTCTCAAACCTTAACTAAATGTTGTAGACTCAAACTTTTTGCTGTCATTAGTGTATTTTAGCAAAATGAAGATGATTCAAGCATTAATTTCATTGTGCTTTTGCTCATTTTGAAGATTTTGACATTTTCACCTGAAGTGTACAATCGGGCTGAAAATGCATTTAAAGCAATAAAAAGTTAATTTTGGCTCTCACACCTTAACTAAATGTTGTAGATTCAAACTTTTTGCTGTCATTAGTGTATTTTAGCAAAATGAAGATGATTCAAGCATTAATTTCATTGTGCTTTTGCTCATTTTGAAGATTTTGACATTTTCACCTGAAGTGTACAATTAGGGGCTGAAAACGCGTTTAAAGCAATAAAAAGTTCATTTTGGCTCTCACACCTTAACTAAATGTTGTAGACTCAAACGTTTTGCTGTCATTAGTATATTTTAGCAAAATGAAGATGATTCAAGCATTAATTTTATTGTGCTTTTGCTCATTTTGAAGATTTTGACATTTTCACCTGAAGTGTACAATCGGGCTGAAAATGCATTTAAAGCCATAAAAAGTTCATTTTGGCTCTCACACCTTAACTAAATGTTGTAGACTCAAACTTTTTGCTGTCATTAGTGTATGTTAGCAAAATGAAGATGATTCAAGCATTAATTTCATTGTGCTTTTGCTCATTTTGAAGATTTTGACATTTTCACCTGAAGTGTACAATCAGGCTGAAAATGCATTTAAAGCCATAAAAAGTTCATTTTGGCTCTCACACCTTAACTAAATGTTGTAGACTCAAACTTTTTGCTGTCATTAGTGTATGTTAGCAAAATGAAGATGATTCAAGCATTAATTTCATTGTGCTTTTGCTCATTTTGAAGATTTTGACATTTTCACCTGAAGTGTACAATCGGGCTGAAAATGCATTTAAAGCAATAAAAAGTTCATTTTGGCTCTCACACCTTAACTAAATGTTGTAGATTCAAACTTTTTGCTGTCATTAGTGTATTTTAGCAAAATGAAGATGATTCAAGCATTAATTTCATTGTGCTTTTGCTCATTTTGAAGATTTTGACATTTTCACCTGAAGTGTACAATTAGGGGCTGAAAACGCGTTTAAAGCAATAAAAAGTTCATTTTGGCTCTCACACCTTAACTAAATGTTGTAGACTCAAACTTTTTGCTGTCATTAGTATATTTTAGCAAAATGAAGATGATTCAAGCATTAATTTTATTGTGCTTTTGCTCATTTTGAAGATTTTGACATTTTCACCTGAAGTGTACAATCAGGCTGAAAATGCATTTAAAGCCATAAAAAGTTCATTTTGGCTCTCACACCTTAACTAAATGTTGTAGACTCAAACTTTTTGCTGTCATTAGTGTATTTTAGCAAAATGAAGATGATTCAAGCATTAATTTCATTGTGCTTTTGCTCATTTTGAAGATTTTGACATTTTCACCTGAAGTGTACAATCGGGCTGAAAATGCATTTAAAGCCATAAAAAGTTCATTTTGGCTCTCACACCTTAACTAAATGTTGTAGATTCAAACTTTTTGCTGTCATTAGTGTATTTTAGCAAAATGAAGATGATTCAAGCATTAATTTCATTGTGCTTTTGCTCTTTTTGAAGATTTTGACATTTTCACCTGAAGTGTACAATCAGGCTGAAAATGCATTTAAAGCCATAAAAAGTTCATTTTGGCTCTCACACCTTAACTAAATGTTGTAGACTCAAACTTTTTGCTGTCATTAGTGTATTTTAGCAAAATGAAGATGATTCAAGCATTAATTTCATTGTGCTTTTGCTCATTTTGAAGATTTTGACATTTTCACCTGAAGTGTACAATCAGGCTGAAAATGCATTTAAAGCCATAAAAAGTTCATTTTGGCTCTCACTTCTTAACTAAATGTTGTAGACTCAAACTTTTTGCTGTCATTAGTGTATTTTAGCAAAATGAAGATGATTCAAGCATTAATTTCATTGTGCTTTTGCTCATTTTGAAGATTTTGACATTTTCACCTGAAGTGTACAATCAGGGGCTGAAAACGCGTTTAAAGCAATAAAAAGTTCATTTTGGCTCTCACACCTTAACTAAATGTTGTAGACTCAAACTTTTTGCTGTCATTAGTGTATTTTAGCAAAATGAAGATGATTCAAGCATTAATTTCATTGTGCTTTTGCTCATTTTGGAGATTTTGACATTTTCACCTGAAGTGTACAATCGGGCTGAAAATGCATTTAAAGCCATAAAAAGTTCATTTTGGCTCTCACACCTTAACTAAATGTTGTAGACTCAAACTTTTTGCTGTCATTAGTGTATGTTAGCAAAATGAAGATGATTCAAGCACTAATTTCATTGTGCTTTTGCTCATTTTGAAGATTTTGACATTTTCACCTGAAGTGTACAATCGGGCTGAAAATGCATTTAAAGCAATAATAAGTTCATTTTGGCTCTCACACCTTAACTAAATGTTGTAGATTCAAACTTTTTGCTGTCATTAGTGTATTTTAGCAAAATGAAGATGATTCAAGCATTAATTTCATTGTGCTTTTGCTCATTTTGAAGATTTTGACATTTTCACCTGAAGTGTACAATTAGGGGCTGAAAACGCGTTTAAAGCAATAAAAAGTTCATTTTGGCTCTCACACCTTAACTAAATGTTGTAGACTCAAACTTTTTGCTGTCATTAGTATATTTTAGCAAAATGAAGATGATTCAAGCATTAATTTTATTGTGCTTTTTCTCATTTTGGAGATTTTGACATTTTCACCTGAAGTGTACAATCGGGCTGAAAATGCATTTAAAGCCATAAAAAGTTCATTTTGGCTCTCACACCTTAACTAAATGTTGTAGACTCAAACTTTTTGCTGTCATTAGTGTATGTTAGCAAAATGAAGATGATTCAAGCATTAATTTCATTGTGCTTTTGCTCATTTTGAAGATTTTGACATTTTCACCTGAAGTGTACAATCAGGCTGAAAATGCATTTAAAGCCATAAAAAGTTCATTTTGGCTCTCACACCTTAACTAAATGTTGTAGACTCAAACTTTTTGCTGTCATTAGTATATTTTAGAAAAATGAAGATGATTCAAGCATTAATTTTATTGTGCTTTTGCTCATTTTGAAGATTTTGACATTTTCACCTGAAGTGTACAATCGGGCTGAAAATGCATTTAAAGCCATAAAAAGTTCATTTTGGCTCTCACACCTTAACTAAATGTTGTAGACTCAAACTTTTTGCTGTCATTAGTGTATGTTAGCAAAATGAAGATGATTCAAGCATTAATTTCATTGTGCTTTTGCTCATTTTGAAGATTTTGACATTTTCACCTGAAGTGTACAATCGGGCTGAAAATGCATTTAAAGCCATAAAAAGTTCATTTTGGCTCTCACACCTTAACTAAATGTTGTAGACTCAAACTTTTTGCTGTCATTAGTGTATGTTAGCAAAATGAAGATGATTCAAGCATTAATTTCATTGTGCTTTTGCTCATTTTGAAGATTTTGACATTTTCACCTGAAGTGTACAATCAGGGGCTGAAAACGCGTTTAAAGCAATAAAAAGTTCATTTTGGCTCTCACACCTTAACTAAATGTTGTAGACTCAAACTTTTTGCTGTCATTAGTGTATTTTAGCAAAATGAAGATGATTCAAGCATTAATTTCATTGTGCTTTTGCTCATTTTGGAGATTTTGACATTTTCACCTGAATTGTACAATCGGGCTGAAAATGCATTTAAAGCCATAAAAAGTTCATTTTGGCTCTCACACCTTAACTAAATGTTGTAGACTCAAACTTTTTGCTGTCATTAGTGTATGTTAGCAAAATGAAGATGATTCAAGCATTAATTTCATTGTGCTTTTGCTCATTTTGAAGATTTTGACATTTTCACCTGAAGTGTACAATCGGGCTGAAAATGCATTTAAAGCCATAAAAAGTTCATTTTGGCTCTCACACCTTAACTAAATGTTGTAGACTCAAACTTTTTGCTGTCATTAGTGTATGTTAGCAAAATGAAGATGATTCAAGCATTAATTTCATTGTGCTTTTGCTCATTTTGAAGATTTTGACATTTTCACCTGAAGTGTACAATCAGGGGCTGAAAACGCGTTTAAAGCAATAAAAAGTTCATTTTGGCTCTCACACCTTAACTAAATGTTGTAGACTCAAACTTTTTGCTGTCATTAGTGTATTTTAGCAAAATGAAGATGATTCAAGCATTAATTTCATTGTGCTTTTGCTCATTTTGGAGATTTTGACATTTTCACCTGAAGTGTACAATCGGGCTGAAAATGCATTTAAAGCCATAAAAAGTTCATTTTGGCTCTCACACCTTAACTAAATGTTGTAGACTCAAACTTTTTGCTGTCATTAGTGTATGTTAGCAAAATGAAGATAATTCAAGCATTAATTTCATTGTGCTTTTGCTCATTTTGAAGATTTTGACATTTTCACCTGAAGTGTACAATCAGGCTGAAAATGCATTTAAAGCCATAAAAAGTTCATTTTGGCTCTCACACCTTAACTAAATGTTGTAGACTCAAACTTTTTGCTGTCATTAGTATATTTTAGAAAAATGAAGATGATTCAAGCATTAATTTTATTGTGCTTTTGCTCATTTTGAAGATTTTGACATTTTCACCTGAAGTGTACAATCAGGCTGAAAATGCATTTAAAGCCATAAAAAGTTCATTTTGGCTCTCACACCTTAACTAAATGTTGTAGACTCAAACTTTTTGCTGTCATTAGTGTATTTTAGCAAAATGAAGATGATTCAAGCATTAATTTCATTGTGCTTTTGCTCATTTTGAAGATTTTGACATTTTCACCTGAAGTGTACAATCGGGCTGAAAATGCATTTAAAGCAATAAAAAGTTAATTTTGGCTCTCACACCTTAACTAAATGTTGTAGATTCAAACTTTTTGCTGTCATTAGTGTATTTTAGCAAAATGAAGATGATTCAAGCATTAATTTCATTGTGCTTTTGCTCATTTTGAAGATTTTGACATTTTCACCTGAAGTGTACAATTAGGGGCTGAAAACGCGTTTAAAGCAATAAAAAGTTCATTTTGGCTCTCACACCTTAACTAAATGTTGTAGACTCAAACTTTTTGCTGTCATTAGTATATTTTAGCAAAATGAAGATGATTCAAGCATTAATTTTATTGTGCTTTTGCTCATTTTGAAGATTTTGACATTTTCACCTGAAGTGTACAATCGGGCTGAAAATGCATTTAAAGCCATAAAAAGTTCATTTTGGCTCTCACACCTTAACTAAATGTTGTAGACTCAAACTTTTTGCTGTCATTAGTGTATGTTAGCAAAATGAAGATGATTCAAGCATTAATTTCATTGTGCTTTTGCTCATTTTGAAGATTTTGACATTTTCACCTGAAGTGTACAATCAGGCTGAAAATGCATTTAAAGCCATAAAAAGTTCATTTTGGCTCTCACACCTTAACTAAATGTTGTAGACTCAAACTTTTTGCTGTCATTAGTGTATTTTAGCAAAATGAAGATGATTCAAGCATTAATTTCATTGTGCTTTTGCTCATTTTGAAGATTTTGACATTTTCACCTGAAGTGTACAATCAGGCTGAAAATGCATTTAAAGCCATAAAAAGTTCATTTTGGCTCTCACACCTTAACTAAATGTTGTAGACTCAAACTTTCTGCTGTCATTAGTGTATGTTAGCAAAATGAAGATGATTCAAGCATTAATTTCATTGTGCTTTTGCTCATTTTGAAGATTTTGACATTTTCACCTGAAGTGTACAATCAGGCTGAAAATGCATTTAAAGCCATAAAAAGTTCATTTTGGCTCTCACACCTTAACTAAATGTTGTAGACTCAAACTTTTTGCTGTCATTAGTGTATGTTAGCAAAATGAAGATGATTCAAGCATTAATTTCATTGTGCTTTTGCTCATTTTGAAGATTTTGACATTTTCACCTGAAGTGTACAATCGGGCTGAAAATGCATTTAAAGCAATAAAAAGTTCATTTTGGCTCTCACACCTTAACTAAATGTTGTAGATTCAAACTTTTTGCTGTCATTAGTGTATTTTAGCAAAATGAAGATGATTCAAGCATTAATTTCATTGTGCTTTTGCTCATTTTGAAGATTTTGACATTTTCACCTGAAGTGTACAATTAGGGGCTGAAAACGCGTTTAAAGCAATAAAAAGTTCATTTTGGCTCTCACACCTTAACTAAATGTTGTAGACTCAAACTTTTTGCTGTCATTAGTATATTTTAGCAAAATGAAGATGATTCAAGCATTAATTTTATTGTGCTTTTGCTCATTTTGAAGATTTTGACATTTTCACCTGAAGTGTACAATCGGGCTGAAAATGCATTTAAAGCCATAAAAAGTTAATTTTGGCTCTCACACCTTAACTAAATGTTGTAGACTCAAACTTTTTGCTGTCATTAGTGTATGTTAGCAAAATGAAGATGATTCAAGCATTAATTTCATTGTGCTTTTGCTCATTTTGAAGATTTTGACATTTTCACCTGAAGTGTACAATTAGGGGCTGAAAACGCGTTTAAAGCAATAAAAAGTTCATTTTGGCTCTCACACCTTAACTAAATGTTGTAGACTCAAACTTTTTGCTGTCATTAGTATATTTTAGCAAAATGAAGATGATTCAAGCATTAATTTCATTGTGCTTTTGCTCATTTTGAAGATTTTGACATTTTCACCTGAAGTGTACAATCAGGCTGAAAATGCATTTAAAGCCATAAAAAGTTCATTTTGGCTCTCACACCTTAACTAAATGTTGTAGACTCAAACCTTTTGCTGTCATTAGTGTATTTTAGCAAAATGAAGATGATTCAAGCATTAATTTCATTGTGCTTTTGCTCATTTTGAAGATTTTGACATTTTCACCTGAAGTGTACAATCGGGCTGAAAATGCATTTAAAGCAATAAAAAGTTAATTTTGGCTCTCACACCTTAACTAAATGTTGTAGATTCAAACTTTTTGCTGTCATTAGTATATTTTAGCAAAATGAAGATGATTCAAGCATTAATTTTATTGTGCTTTTGCTCATTTTGAAGATTTTGACATTTTCACCTGAAGTGTACAATTAGGGGCTGAAAACGCGTTTAAAGCAATAAAAAGTTCATTTTGGCTCTCACACCTTAACTAAATGTTGTAGACTCAAACTTTTTGCTGTCATTAGTATATTTTAGCAAAATGAAGATGATTCAAGCATTAATTTTATTGTGCTTTTGCTCATTTTGAAGATTTTGACATTTTCACCTGAAGTGTACAATCGGGCTGAAAATGCATTTAAAGCCATAAAAAGTTCATTTTGGCTCTCACACCTTAACTAAATGTTGTAGACTCAAACTTTTTGCTGTCATTAGTGTATTTTAGCAAAATGAAGATGATTCAAGCATTAATTTCATTGTGCTTTTGCTCATTTTGAAGATTTTGACATTTTCACCTGAAGTGTACAATCGGGCTGAAAATGCATTTAAAGCAATAAAAAGTTCATTTTGGCTCTCACACCTTAACTAAATGTTGTAGATTCAAACTTTTTGCTGTCATTAGTGTATTTTAGCAAAATGAAGATGATTCAAGCATTAATTTCATTGTGCTTTTGCTCATTTTGAAGATTTTGACATTTTCACCTGAAGTGTACAATTAGGGGCTGAAAACGCGTTTAAAGCAATAAAAAGTTCATTTTGGCTCTCAAACCTTAACTAAATGTTGTAGACTCAAACTTTTTGCTGTCATTAGTGTATGTTAGCAAAATGAAGATGATTCAAGCATTAATTTCATTGTGCTTTTGCTCATTTTGAAGATTTTGACATTTTCACCTGAAGTGTACAATTAGGGGCTGAAAACGCGTTTAAAGCAATAAAAAGTTCATTTTGGCTCTCACACCTTAACTAAATGTTGTAGACTCAAACTTTTTGCTGTCATTAGTATATTTTAGCAAAATGAAGATGATTCAAGCATTAATTTTATTGTGCTTTTGCTCATTTTGAAGATTTTGACATTTTCACCTGAAGTGTACAATCGGGCTGAAAATGCATTTAAAGCCATAAAAAGTTCATTTTGGCTCTCACACCTTAACTAAATGTTGTAGACTCAAACTTTTTGCTGTCATTAGTGTATTTTAGCAAAATGAAGATGATTCAAGCATTAATTTCATTGTGCTTTTGCTCATTTTGAAGATTTTGACATTTTCACCTGAAGTGTACAATCGGGCTGAAAATGCATTTAAAGCCATAAAAAGTTCATTTTGGCTCTCACTTCTTAACTAAATGTTGTAGACTCAAACTTTTTGCTGTCATTAGTGTATGTTAGCAAAATGAAGATGATTCAAGCATTAATTTCATTGTGCTTTTGCTCATTTTGAAGATTTTGACATTTTCACCTGAAGTGTACAATCAGGCTGAAAATGCATTTAAAGCCATAAAAAGTTCATTTTGGCTCTCACACCTTAACTAAATGTTGTAGATTCAAACTTTTTGCTGTCATTAGTATATTTTAGCAAAATGAAGATGATTCAAGCATTAATTTTATTGTGCTTTTGCTCATTTTGAAGATTTTGACATTTTCACCTGAAGTGTACAATTAGGGGCTGAAAACGCGTTTAAAGCAATAAAAAGTTCCCTTTTGGCTCTCACACCTTAACTAAATGTTGTAGACTCAAACTTTTTGCTGTCATTAGTATATTTTAGCAAAATGAAGATGATTCAAGCATTAATTTTATTGTGCTTTTGCTCATTTTGAAGATTTTGACATTTTCACCTGAAGTGTACAATCGGGCTGAAAATGCATTTAAAGCCATAAAAAGTTCATTTTGGCTCTCACACCTTAACTAAATGTTGTAGACTCAAACTTTCTGCTGTCATTAGTGTATGTTAGCAAAATGAAGATGATTCAAGCATTAATTTCATTGTGCTTTTGCTCATTTTGAAGATTTTGACATTTTCACCTGAAGTGTACAATCAGGCTGAAAATGCATTTAAAGCCATAAAAAGTTCATTTTGGCTCTCACACCTTAACTAAATGTTGTAGACTCAAACTTTTTGCTGTCATTAGTGTATTTTAGCAAAATGAAGATGATTCAAGCATTAATTTCATTGTGCTTTTGCTCATTTTGAAGATTTTGACATTTTCACCTGAAGTGTACAATCAGGCTGAAAATGCATTTAAAGCCATAAAAAGTTCATTTTGGCTCTCACACCTTAACTAAATGTTGTAGACTCAAACTTTCTGCTGTCATTAGTGTATGTTAGCAAAATGAAGATGATTCAAGCATTAATTTCATTGTGCTTTTGCTCATTTTGAAGATTTTGACATTTTCACCTGAAGTGTACAATCAGGCTGAAAATGCATTTAAAGCCATAAAAAGTTCATTTTGGCTCTCACACCTTGATGTAGACTCAAACTTTTTGCTGTCATTAGTGTATGTTAGCAAAATGAAGATGATTCAAGCATTAATTTCATTGTGCTTTTGCTCATTTTGAAGATTTTGACATTTTCACCTGAAGTGTACAATCAGGCTGAAAATGCATTTAAAGCCATAAAAAGTTCATTTTGGCTCTCAAACCTTAACTAAATGTTGTAGACTCAAACTTTTTGCTGTCATTAGTGTATTTTAGCAAAATGAAGATGATTCAAGCATTAATTTCATTGTGCTTTTGCTCATTTTGAAGATTTTGACATTTTCACCTGAAGTGTACAATCGGGCTGAAAATGCATTTAAAGCAATAAAAAGTTAATTTTGGCTCTCACACCTTAACTAAATGTTGTAGATTCAAACTTTTTGCTGTCATTAGTGTATTTTAGCAAAATGAAGATGATTCAAGCATTAATTTCATTGTGCTTTTGCTCATTTTGAAGATTTTGACATTTTCACCTGAAGTGTACAATTAGGGGCTGAAAACGCGTTTAAAGCAATAAAAAGTTCATTTTGGCTCTCACACCTTAACTAAATGTTGTAGACTCAAACGTTTTGCTGTCATTAGTATATTTTAGCAAAATGAAGATGATTCAAGCATTAATTTTATTGTGCTTTTGCTCATTTTGAAGATTTTGACATTTTCACCTGAAGTGTACAATCGGGCTGAAAATGCATTTAAAGCCATAAAAAGTTCATTTTGGCTCTCACACCTTAACTAAATGTTGTAGACTCAAACTTTTTGCTGTCATTAGTGTATGTTAGCAAAATGAAGATGATTCAAGCATTAATTTCATTGTGCTTTTGCTCATTTTGAAGATTTTGACATTTTCACCTGAAGTGTACAATCAGGCTGAAAATGCATTTAAAGCCATAAAAAGTTCATTTTGGCTCTCACACCTTAACTAAATGTTGTAGACTCAAACTTTTTGCTGTCATTAGTGTATGTTAGCAAAATGAAGATGATTCAAGCATTAATTTCATTGTGCTTTTGCTCATTTTGAAGATTTTGACATTTTCACCTGAAGTGTACAATCGGGCTGAAAATGCATTTAAAGCAATAAAAAGTTCATTTTGGCTCTCACACCTTAACTAAATGTTGTAGATTCAAACTTTTTGCTGTCATTAGTGTATTTTAGCAAAATGAAGATGATTCAAGCATTAATTTCATTGTGCTTTTGCTCATTTTGAAGATTTTGACATTTTCACCTGAAGTGTACAATTAGGGGCTGAAAACGCGTTTAAAGCAATAAAAAGTTCATTTTGGCTCTCACACCTTAACTAAATGTTGTAGACTCAAACTTTTTGCTGTCATTAGTATATTTTAGCAAAATGAAGATGATTCAAGCATTAATTTTATTGTGCTTTTGCTCATTTTGAAGATTTTGACATTTTCACCTGAAGTGTACAATCAGGCTGAAAATGCATTTAAAGCCATAAAAAGTTCATTTTGGCTCTCACACCTTAACTAAATGTTGTAGACTCAAACTTTTTGCTGTCATTAGTGTATTTTAGCAAAATGAAGATGATTCAAGCATTAATTTCATTGTGCTTTTGCTCATTTTGAAGATTTTGACATTTTCACCTGAAGTGTACAATCGGGCTGAAAATGCATTTAAAGCCATAAAAAGTTCATTTTGGCTCTCACACCTTAACTAAATGTTGTAGATTCAAACTTTTTGCTGTCATTAGTGTATTTTAGCAAAATGAAGATGATTCAAGCATTAATTTCATTGTGCTTTTGCTCTTTTTGAAGATTTTGACATTTTCACCTGAAGTGTACAATCAGGCTGAAAATGCATTTAAAGCCATAAAAAGTTCATTTTGGCTCTCACACCTTAACTAAATGTTGTAGACTCAAACTTTTTGCTGTCATTAGTGTATTTTAGCAAAATGAAGATGATTCAAGCATTAATTTCATTGTGCTTTTGCTCATTTTGAAGATTTTGACATTTTCACCTGAAGTGTACAATCAGGCTGAAAATGCATTTAAAGCCATAAAAAGTTCATTTTGGCTCTCACTTCTTAACTAAATGTTGTAGACTCAAACTTTTTGCTGTCATTAGTGTATTTTAGCAAAATGAAGATGATTCAAGCATTAATTTCATTGTGCTTTTGCTCATTTTGAAGATTTTGACATTTTCACCTGAAGTGTACAATCAGGGGCTGAAAACGCGTTTAAAGCAATAAAAAGTTCATTTTGGCTCTCACACCTTAACTAAATGTTGTAGACTCAAACTTTTTGCTGTCATTAGTGTATTTTAGCAAAATGAAGATGATTCAAGCATTAATTTCATTGTGCTTTTGCTCATTTTGGAGATTTTGACATTTTCACCTGAAGTGTACAATCGGGCTGAAAATGCATTTAAAGCCATAAAAAGTTCATTTTGGCTCTCACACCTTAACTAAATGTTGTAGACTCAAACTTTTTGCTGTTTTGAAGATTTTGACATTTTCACCTGAAGTGTACAATCAGGCTGAAAATGCATTTAAAGCCATAAAAAGTTCATTTTGGCTCTCACACCTTAACTAAATGTTGTAGACTCAAACTTTTTGCTGTCATTAGTGTATTTTAGCAAAATGAAGATGATTCAAGCATTAATTTCATTGTGCTTTTGCTCATTTTGAAGATTTTGACATTTTCACCTGAAGTGTACAATCAGGCTGAAAATGCATTTAAAGCAATAAAAAGTTCATTTTGGCTCTCACACCTTAACTAAATGTTGTAGACTCAAACTTTTTGCTGTCATTAATGTATGTTAGCAAAATGAAGATGATTCAAGCATTAATTTCATTGTGCTTTTGCTCATTTTGAAGATTTTGACATTTTCACCTGAAGTGTACAATTAGGGGCTGAAAACGCGTTTAAAGCAATAAAAAGTTCATTTTGGCTCTCACACCTTAACTAAATGTTGTAGACTCAAACTTTTTGCTGTCATTAGTATATTTTAGCAAAATGAAGATGATTCAAGCATTAATTTTATTGTGCTTTTGCTCATTTTGAAGATTTTGACATTTTCACCTGAAGTGTACAATCGGGCTGGGCATTTAAAGCCATAAAAAGTTCATTTTGGCTCTCACACCTTAACTAAATGTTGTAGACTCAAATTTTTGCTGTCATTAGTGTATGTTAGCAAAATGAAGATGATTCAAGCATTAATTTCATTGTGCTTTTGCTCATTTTGAAGATTTTGACATTTTCACCTGAAGTGTACAATCGGGCTGAAAATGCATTTAAAGCCATAAAAAGTTCATTTTGGCTCTCACACCTTAACTAAATGTTGTAGACTCAAACTTTTTGCTGTCATTAGTGTATGTTAGCAAAATGAAGATGATTCAAGCATTAATTTCATTGTGCTTTTGCTCATTTTGAAGATTTTGACATTTTCACCTGAAGTGTACAATTAGGGGCTGAAAACGCGTTTAAAGCAATAAAAAGTTCATTTTGGCTCTCACACCTTAACTAAATGTTGTAGACTCAAACTTTTTGCTGTCATTAGTATATTTTAGCAAAATGAAGATGATTCAAGCATTAATTTTATTGTGCTTTTGCTCATTTTGAAGATTTTGACATTTTCACCTGAAGTGTACAATCGGGCTGGGCATTTAAAGCCATAAAAAGTTCATTTTGGCTCTCACACCTTAACTAAATGTTGTAGACTCAAATTTTTGCTGTCATTAGTGTATGTTAGCAAAATGAAGATGATTCAAGCATTAATTTCATTGTGCTTTTGCTCATTTTGAAGATTTTGACATTTTCACCTGAAGTGTACAATCGGGCTGAAAATGCATTTAAAGCCATAAAAAGTTCATTTTGGCTCTCACACCTTAACTAAATGTTGTAGACTCAAACTTTTTGCTGTCATTAGTGTATGTTAGCAAAATGAAGATGATTCAAGCATTAATTTCATTGTGCTTTTGCTCATTTTGAAGATTTTGACATTTTCACCTGAAGTGTACAATCAGGGGCTGAAAACGCGTTTAAAGCAATAAAAAGTTCATTTTGGCTCTCACACCTTAACTAAATGTTGTAGACTCAAACTTTTTGCTGTCATTAGTGTATTTTAGCAAAATGAAGATGATTCAAGCATTAATTTCATTGTGCTTTTGCTCATTTTGGAGATTTTGACATTTTCACCTGAAGTGTACAATTGGGCTGAAAATGCATTTAAAGCCATAAAAAGTTCATTTTGGCTCTCACACCTTAACTAAATGTTGTAGACTCAAACTTTTTGCTGTCATTAGTGTATGTTAGCAAAATGAAGATGATTCAAGCATTAATTTCATTGTGCTTTTGCTCATTTTGAAGATTTTGACATTTTCACCTGAAGTGTACAATAGGGCTGAAAATGCATTTAAAGCAATAAAAAGTTCATTTTGGCTCTCACACCTTAACTAAATGTTGTAGACTCAAACTTTTTGCTGTCATTAATGTATGTTAGCAAAATGAAGATGATTCAAGCATTAATTTCATTGTGCTTTTGCTCATTTTGAAGATTTTGACATTTTCACCTGAAGTGTACAATCAGGGGCTGAAAACGCGTTTAAAGCAATAAAAAGTTCATTTTGGCTCTCACACCTTAACTAAATGTTGTAGACTCAAACTTTTTGCTGTCATTAGTGTATTTTAGCAAAATGAAGATGATTCAAGCATTAATTTCATTGTGCTTTTGCTCATTTTGGAGATTTTGACATTTTCACCTGAAGTGTACAATCGGGCTGAAAATGCATTTAAAGCCATAAAAAGTTCATTTTGGCTCTCACACCTTAACTAAATGTTGTAGACTCAAACTTTTTGCTGTCATTAGTGTATGTTAGCAAAATGAAGATGATTCAAGCATTAATTTCATTGTGCTTTTGCTCATTTTGAAGATTTTGACATTTTCACCTGAAGTGTACAATCGGGCTGAAAATGCATTTAAAGCAATAAAAAGTTCATTTTGGCTCTCACACCTTAACTAAATGTTGTAGATTCAAACTTTTTGCTGTCATTAGTGTATTTTAGCAAAATGAAGATGATTCAAGCATTAATTTCATTGTGCTTTTGCTCATTTTGAAGATTTTGACATTTTCACCTGAAGTGTACAATTAGGGGCTGAAAACGCGTTTAAAGCAATAAAAAGTTCATTTTGGCTCTCACACCTTAACTAAATGTTGTAGACTCAAACTTTTTGCTGTCATTAGTATATTTTAGCAAAATGAAGATGATTCAAGCATTAATTTTATTGTGCTTTTGCTCATTTTGGAGATTTTGACATTTTCACCTGAAGTGTACAATCGGGCTGAAAATGCATTTAAAGCCATAAAAAGTTCATTTTGGCTCTCACACCTTAACTAAATGTTGTAGACTCAAACTTTTTGCTGTCATTAGTGTATGTTAGCAAAATGAAGATGATTCAAGCATTAATTTCATTGTGCTTTTGCTCATTTTGGAGACTTTGACATTTTCACCTGAAGTGTACAATCGGGCTGAAAATGCATTTAAAGCCATAAAAAGTTCATTTTGGCTCTCACACCTTAACTAAATGTTGTAGACTCAAACTTTTTGCTGTCATTAGTGTATGTTAGCAAAATGAAGATGATTCAAGCATTAATTTCATTGTGCTTTTGCTCATTTTGAAGATTTTGACATTTTCACCTGAAGTGTACAATTAGGGGCTGAAAACGCGTTTAAAGCAATAAAAAGTTCATTTTGGCTCTCACACCTTAACTAAATGTTGTAGACTCAAACTTTTTGCTGTCATTAGTATATTTTAGCAAAATGAAGATGATTCAAGCATTAATTTTATTGTGCTTTTGCTCATTTTGGAGATTTTGACATTTTCACCTGAAATGTACAATCGGGCTGAAAATGCATTTAAAGCCATAAAAAGTTCATTTTGGCTCTCACACCTTAACTAAATGTTGTAGACTCAAACTTTTTGCTGTCATTAGTGTATGTTAGCAAAATGAAGATGATTCAAGCATTAATTTCATTGTGCTTTTGCTCATTTTGGAGACTTTGACATTTTCACCTGAAGTGTACAATCGGGCTGAAAATGCATTTAAAGCCATAAAAAGTTCATTTTGGCTCTCACACCTTAACTAAATGTTGTAGACTCAAACTTTTTGCTGTCATTAGTGTATGTTAGCAAAATGAAGATGATTCAAGCATTAATTTCATTGTGCTTTTGCTCATTTTGAAGATTTTGACATTTTCACCTGAAGTGTACAATCAGGCTGAAAATGCATTTAAAGCCATAAAAAGTTCATTTTGGCTCTCACACCTTAACTAAATGTTGTAGACTCAAACTTTTTGCTGTCATTAGTGTATTTTAGCAAAATGAAGATGATTCAAGCATTAATTTCATTGTGCTTTTGCTCATTTTGAAGATTTTGACATTTTCACCTGAAGTGTACAATCAGGGGCTGAAAACGCGTTTAAAGCAATAAAAAGTTCATTTTGGCTCTCACACCTTAACTAAATGTTGTAGATTCAAACTTTTTGCTGTCATTAGTGTATTTTAGCAAAATGAAGATGATTCAAGCATTAATTTCATTGTGCTTTTGCTCATTTTGAAGATTTTGACATTTTCACCTGAAGTGTACAATTAGGGGCTGAAAACGCGTTTAAAGCAATAAAAAGTTCATTTTGGCTCTCACACCTTAACTAAATGTTGTAGACTCAAACTTTTTGCTGTCATTAGTATATTTTAGCAAAATGAAGATGATTCAAGCATTAATTTTATTGTGCTTTTGCTCATTTTGAAGATTTTGACATTTTCACCTGAAGTGTACAATCGGGCTGAAAATGCATTTAAAGCCATAAAAAGTTCATTTTGGCTCTCACACCTTAACTAAATGTTGTAGACTCAAACTTTTTGCTGTCATTAGTGTATTTTAGCAAAATGAAGATGATTCAAGCATTAATTTCATTGTGCTTTTGCTCATTTTGAAGATTTTGACATTTTCACCTGAAGTGTACAATTAGGGGCTGAAAACGCGTTTAAAGCAATAAAAAGTTCATTTTGGCTCTCACACCTTAACTAAATGTTGTAGACTCAAACTTTTTGCTGTCATTAGTATATTTTAGCAAAATGAAGATGATTCAAGCATTAATTTTATTGTGCTTTTGCTCATTTTGAAGATTTTGACATTTTCACCTGAAGTGTACAATCGGGCTGAAAATGCATTTAAAGCCATAAAAAGTTAATTTTGGCTCTCACACCTTAACTAAATGTTGTAGACTCAAACTTTTTGCTGTCATTAGTGTATGTTAGCAAAATGAAGATGATTCAAGCATTAATTTCATTGTGCTTTTGCTCATTTTGAAGATTTTGACATTTTCACCTGAAGTGTACAATCAGGCTGAAAATGCATTTAAAGCCATAAAAAGTTCATTTTGGCTCTCACACCTTAACTAAATGTTGTAGACTCAAACTTTTTGCTGTCATTAGTATATTTTAGCAAAATGAAGATGATTCAAGCATTAATTTTATTGTGCTTTTGCTCATTTTGGAGATTTTGACATTTTCACCTGAAGTGTACAATCGGGCTGAAAATGCATTTAAAGCCATAAAAAGTTCATTTTGGCTCTCACACCTTAACTAAATGTTGTATACTCAAACTTTTTGCTGTCATTAGTGTATGTTAGCAAAATGAAGATGATTCAAGCATTAATTTCATTGTGCTTTTGCTCATTTTGAAGATTTTGACATTTTCACCTGAAGTGTACAATCGGGCTGAAAATGCTTTTAAAGCAATAAAAAGTTCATTTTGGCTCTCACTTCTTAACTAAATGTTGTAGAATCAAACTTTTTGCTGTCATTAGTGTATTTTAGCAAAATGAAGATGATTCAAGCATTAATTTCATTGTGCTTTTGCTCATTTTGAAGATTTTGACATTTTCACCTGAAGTGTACAATTAGGGGCTGAAAACGCGTTTAAAGCAATAAAAAGTTCATTTTGGCTCTCACACCTTAACTAAATGTTGTAGACTCAAACTTTTTGCTGTCATTAGTATATTTTAGCAAAATGAAGATGATTCAAGCATTAATTTTATTGTGCTTTTGCTCATTTTGAAGATTTTGACATTTTCACCTGAAGTGTACAATCGGGCTGAAAATGCGTTTAAAGCCATAAAAAGTTCATTTTGGCTCTCACACCTTAACTAAATGTTGTAGACTCAAATTTTTGCTGTCATTAGTGTATGTTAGCAAAATGAAGATGATTCAAGCATTAATTTCATTGTGCTTTTGCTCATTTTGAAGATTTTGACATTTTCACCTGAAGTGTACAATCGGGCTGAAAATGCATTTAAAGCCATAAAAAGTTCATTTTGGCTCTCACACCTTAACTAAATGTTGTAGACTCAAACTTTTTGCTGTCATTAGTGTATGTTAGCAAAATGAAGATGATTCAAGCATTAATTTCATTGTGCTTTTGCTCATTTTGAAGATTTTGACATTTTCACCTGAAGTGTACAATCAGGGGCTGAAAACGCGTTTAAAGCAATAAAAAGTTCATTTTGGCTCTCACACCTTAACTAAATGTTGTAGACTCAAACTTTTTGCTGTCATTAGTGTATTTTAGCAAAATGAAGATGATTCAAGCATTAATTTCATTGTGCTTTTGCTCATTTTGAAGATTTTGACATTTTCACCTGAAGTGTACAATTAGGGGCTGAAAACGCGTTTAAAGCAATAAAAAGTTCATTTTGGCTCTCACACCTTAACTAAATGTTGTAGACTCAAACTTTTTGCTGTCATTAGTGTATGTTAGCAAAATGAAGATGATTCAAGCATTAATTTCATTGTGCTTTTGCTCATTTTGAAGATTTTGACATTTTCACCTGAAGTGTACAATCAGGCTGAAAATGCATTTAAAGCCATAAAAAGTTCATTTTGGCTCTCACACCTTAACTAAATGTTGTAGACTCAAACTTTTTGCTGTCATTAGTGTATTTTAGCAAAATGAAGATGATTCAAGCATTAATTTCATTGTGCTTTTGCTCATTTTGAAGATTTTGACATTTTCACCTGAAGTGTACAATTAGGGGCTGAAAACGCGTTTAAAGCAATAAAAAGTTCATTTTGGCTCTCACACCTTAACTAAATGTTGTAGACTCAAACTTTTTGCTGTCATTAGTATATTTTAGCAAAATGAAGATGATTCAAGCATTAATTTTATTGTGCTTTTGCTCATTTTGGAGATTTGGACATTTTCACCTGAAGTGTACAATCGGGCTGAAAATGCATTTAAAGCCATAAAAAGTTCATTTTGGCTCTCACACCTTAACTAAATGTTGTATACTCAAACTTTTTGCTGTCATTAGTGTATGTTAGCAAAATGAAGATGATTCAAGCATTAATTTCATTGTGCTTTTGCTCATTTTGAAGATTTTGACATTTTCACCTGAAGTGTACAATTAGGGGCTGAAAACGCGTTTAAAGCAATAAAAAGTTCATTTTGGCTCTCACACCTTAACTAAATGTTGTAGACTCAAACTTTTTGCTGTCATTAGTGTATTTTAGCAAAACGAAGATGATTCAAGCATTAATTTCATTGTGCTTTTGCTCATTTTGGAGATTTTGACATTTTCACCTGAAGTGTACAATCGGGCTGAAAATGCATTTAAAGCCATAAAAAGTTCATTTTGGCTCTCACACCTTAACTAAATGTTGTAGACTCAAACTTTTTGCTGTCATTAGTGTATGTTAGCAAAATGAAGATGATTCAAGCATTAATTTCATTGTGCTTTTGCTCATTTTGAAGATTTTGACATTTTCACCTGAAGTGTACAATCGGGCTGAAAATGCATTTAAAGCAATAAAAAGTTCATTTTGGCTCTCACACCTTAACTAAATGTTGTAGACTCAAACTTTTTGCTGTCATTAATGTATGTTAGCAAAATGAAGATGATTCAAGCATTAATTTCATTGTGCTTTTGCTCATTTTGAAGATTTTGACATTTTCACCTGAAGTGTACAATTAGGGGCTGAAAACGCGTTTAAAGCAATAAAAAGTTCATTTTGGCTCTCACACCTTAACTAAATGTTGTAGACTCAAACTTTTTGCTGTCATTAGTATATTTTAGCAAAATGAAGATGATTCAAGCATTAATTTTATTGTGCTTTTGCTCATTTTGAAGATTTTGACATTTTCACCTGAAGTGTACAATCGGGCTGGGCATTTAAAGCCATAAAAAGTTCATTTTGGCTCTCACACCTTAACTAAATGTTGTAGACTCAAATTTTTGCTGTCATTAGTGTATGTTAGCAAAATGAAGATGATTCAAGCATTAATTTCATTGTGCTTTTGCTCATTTTGAAGATTTTGACATTTTCACCTGAAGTGTACAATCGGGCTGAAAATGCATTTAAAGCCATAAAAAGTTCATTTTGGCTCTCACACCTTAACTAAATGTTGTAGACTCAAACTTTTTGCTGTCATTAGTGTATGTTAGCAAAATGAAGATGATTCAAGCATTAATTTCATTGTGCTTTTGCTCATTTTGAAGATTTTGACATTTTCACCTGAAGTGTACAATTAGGGGCTGAAAACGCGTTTAAAGCAATAAAAAGTTCATTTTGGCTCTCACACCTTAACTAAATGTTGTAGACTCAAACTTTTTGCTGTCATTAGTGTATTTTAGCAAAATGAAGATGATTCAAGCATTAATTTCATTGTGCTTTTGCTCATTTTGGAGATTTTGACATTTTCACCTGAAGTGTACAATTGGGCTGAAAATGCATTTAAAGCCATAAAAAGTTCATTTTGGCTCTCACACCTTAACTAAATGTTGTAGACTCAAACTTTTTGCTGTCATTAGTGTATGTTAGCAAAATGAAGATGATTCAAGCATTAATTTCATTGTGCTTTTGCTCATTTTGAAGATTTTGACATTTTCACCTGAAGTGTACAATAGGGCTGAAAATGCATTTAAAGCAATAAAAAGTTCATTTTGGCTCTCACACCTTAACTAAATGTTGTAGACTCAAACTTTTTGCTGTCATTAATGTATGTTAGCAAAATGAAGATGATTCAAGCATTAATTTCATTGTGCTTTTGCTCATTTTGAAGATTTTGACATTTTCACCTGAAGTGTACAATCAGGGGCTGAAAACGCGTTTAAAGCAATAAAAAGTTCATTTTGGCTCTCACACCTTAACTAAATGTTGTAGACTCAAACTTTTTGCTGTCATTAGTGTATTTTAGCAAAATGAAGATGATTCAAGCATTAATTTCATTGTGCTTTTGCTCATTTTGGAGATTTTGACATTTTCACCTGAAGTGTACAATCGGGCTGAAAATGCATTTAAAGCCATAAAAAGTTCATTTTGGCTCTCACACCTTAATTAAATGTTGTAGACTCAAACTTTTTGCTGTCATTAGTGTATGTTAGCAAAATGAAGATGATTCAAGCATTAATTTCATTGTGCTTTTGCTCATTTTGAAGATTTTGACATTTTCACCTGAAGTGTACAATCGGGCTGAAAATGCATTTAAAGCAATAAAAAGTTCATTTTGGCTCTCACACCTTAACTAAATGTTGTAGATTCAAACTTTTTGCTGTCATTAGTGTATTTTAGCAAAATGAAGATGATTCAAGCATTAATTTCATTGTGCTTTTGCTCATTTTGAAGATTTTGACATTTTCACCTGAAGTGTACAATTAGGGGCTGAAAACGCGTTTAAAGCAATAAAAAGTTCATTTTGGCTCTCACACCTTAACTAAATGTTGTAGACTCAAACTTTTTGCTGTCATTAGTATATTTTAGCAAAATGAAGATGATTCAAGCATTAATTTTATTGTGCTTTTGCTCATTTTGGAGATTTTGACATTTTCACCTGAAGTGTACAATCGGGCTGAAAATGCATTTAAAGCCATAAAAAGTTCATTTTGGCTCTCACACCTTAACTAAATGTTGTAGACTCAAACTTTTTGCTGTCATTAGTGTATGTTAGCAAAATGAAGATGATTCAAGCATTAATTTCATTGTGCTTTTGCTCATTTTGGAGACTTTGACATTTTCACCTGAAGTGTACAATCGGGCTGAAAATGCATTTAAAGCCATAAAAAGTTCATTTTGGCTCTCACACCTTAACTAAATGTTGTAGACTCAAACTTTTTGCTGTCATTAGTGTATGTTAGCAAAATGAAGATGATTCAAGCATTAATTTCATTGTGCTTTTGCTCATTTTGAAGATTTTGACATTTTCACCTGAAGTGTACAATTAGGGGCTGAAAACGCGTTTAAAGCAATAAAAAGTTCATTTTGGCTCTCACACCTTAACTAAATGTTGTAGACTCAAACTTTTTGCTGTCATTAGTATATTTTAGCAAAATGAAGATGATTCAAGCATTAATTTTATTGTGCTTTTGCTCATTTTGGAGATTTTGACATTTTCACCTGAAGTGTACAATCGGGCTGAAAATGCATTTAAAGCCATAAAAAGTTCATTTTGGCTCTCACACCTTAACTAAATGTTGTAGACTCAAACTTTTTGCTGTCATTAGTGTATGTTAGCAAAATGAAGATGATTCAAGCATTAATTTCATTGTGCTTTTGCTCATTTTGGAGACTTTGACATTTTCACCTGAAGTGTACAATCGGGCTGAAAATGCATTTAAAGCCATAAAAAGTTCATTTTGGCTCTCACACCTTAACTAAATGTTGTAGACTCAAACTTTTTGCTGTCATTAGTGTATGTTAGCAAAATGAAGATGATTCAAGCATTAATTTCATTGTGCTTTTGCTCATTTTGAAGATTTTGACATTTTCACCTGAAGTGTACAATCAGGCTGAAAATGCATTTAAAGCCATAAAAAGTTCATTTTGGCTCTCACACCTTAACTAAATGTTGTAGACTCAAACTTTTTGCTGTCATTAGTGTATTTTAGCAAAATGAAGATGATTCAAGCATTAATTTCATTGTGCTTTTGCTCATTTTGAAGATTTTGACATTTTCACCTGAAGTGTACAATCAGGCTGAAAATGCATTTAAAGCCATAAAAAGTTCATTTTGGCTCTCACACCTTAACTAAATGTTGTAGACTCAAACTTTCTGCTGTCATTAGTGTATGTTAGCAAAATGAAGATGATTCAAGCATTAATTTTATTGTGCTTTTGCTCATTTTGAAGATTTTGACATTTTCACCTGAAGTGTACAATCAGGCTGAAAATGCATTTAAAGCCATAAAAAGTTCATTTTGGCTCTCACACCTTAACTAAATGTTGTAGATTCAAACTTTTTGCTGTCATTAGTGTATTTTAGCAAAATGAAGATGATTCAAGCATTAATTTCATTGTGCTTTTGCTCATTTTGAAGATTTTGACATTTTCACCTGAAGTGTACAATTAGGGGCTGAAAACGCGTTTAAAGCAATAAAAAGTTCATTTTGGCTCTCACACCTTAACTAAATGTTGTAGACTCAAACTTTTTGCTGTCATTAGTATATTTTAGCAAAATGAAGATGATTCAAGCATTAATTTTATTGTGCTTTTGCTCATTTTGAAGATTTTGACATTTTCACCTGAAGTGTACAATCGGGCTGAAAATGCATTTAAAGCCATAAAAAGTTCATTTTGGCTCTCACACCTTAACTAAATGTTGTAGACTCAAACTTTTTGCTGTCATTAGTGTATTTTAGCAAAATGAAGATGATTCAAGCATTAATTTCATTGTGCTTTTGCTCATTTTGAAGATTTTGACATTTTCACCTGAAGTGTACAATTAGGGGCTGAAAACGCGTTTAAAGCAATAAAAAGTTCATTTTGGCTCTCACACCTTAACTAAATGTTGTAGACTCAAACTTTTTGCTGTCATTAGTATATTTTAGCAAAATGAAGATGATTCAAGCATTAATTTTATTGTGCTTTTGCTCATTTTGAAGATTTTGACATTTTCACCTGAAGTGTACAATCGGGCTGAAAATGCATTTAAAGCCATAAAAAGTTAATTTGGGCTCTCACACCTTAACTAAATGTTGTAGACTCAAACTTTTTGCTGTCATTAGTGTATGTTAGCAAAATGAAGATGATTCAAGCATTAATTTCATTGTGCTTTTGCTCATTTTGAAGATTTTGACATTTTCACCTGAAGTGTACAATCAGGCTGAAAATGCATTTAAAGCCATAAAAAGTTCATTTTGGCTCTCACACCTTAACTAAATGTTGTAGACTCAAACTTTTTGCTGTCATTAGTATATTTTAGCAAAATGAAGATGATTCAAGCATTAATTTTATTGTGCTTTTGCTCATTTTGGAGATTTTGACATTTTCACCTGAAGTGTACAATCGGGCTGAAAATGCATTTAAAGCCATAAAAAGTTCATTTTGGCTCTCACACCTTAACTAAATGTTGTATACTCAAACTTTTTGCTGTCATTAGTGTATGTTAGCAAAATGAAGATGATTCAAGCATTAATTTCATTGTGCTTTTGCTCATTTTGAAGATTTTGACATTTTCACCTGAAGTGTACAATCGGGCTGAAAATGCTTTTAAAGCAATAAAAAGTTCATTTTGGCTCTCACTTCTTAACTAAATGTTGTAGAATCAAACTTTTTGCTGTCATTAGTGTATTTTAGCAAAATGAAGATGATTCAAGCATTAATTTCATTGTGCTTTTGCTCATTTTGAAGATTTTGACATTTTCACCTGAAGTGTACAATTAGGGGCTGAAAACGCGTTTAAAGCAATAAAAAGTTCATTTTGGCTCTCACACCTTAACTAAATGTTGTAGACTCAAACTTTTTGCTGTCATTAGTATATTTTAGCAAAATGAAGATGATTCAAGCATTAATTTTATTGTGCTTTTGCTCATTTTGAAGATTTTGACATTTTCACCTGAAGTGTACAATCGGGCTGAAAATGCGTTTAAAGCCATAAAAAGTTCATTTTGGCTCTCACACCTTAACTAAATGTTGTAGACTCAAATTTTTGCTGTCATTAGTGTATGTTAGCAAAATGAAGATGATTCAAGCATTAATTTCATTGTGCTTTTGCTCATTTTGAAGATTTTGACATTTTCACCTGAAGTGTACAATCGGGCTGAAAATGCATTTAAAGCCATAAAAAGTTCATTTTGGCTCTCACACCTTAACTAAATGTTGTAGACTCAAACTTTTTGCTGTCATTAGTGTATGTTAGCAAAATGAAGATGATTCAAGCATTAATTTCATTGTGCTTTTGCTCATTTTGAAGATTTTGACATTTTCACCTGAAGTGTACAATCAGGGGCTGAAAACGCGTTTAAAGCAATAAAAAGTTCATTTTGGCTCTCACACCTTAACTAAATGTTGTAGACTCAAACTTTTTGCTGTCATTAGTGTATTTTAGCAAAATGAAGATGATTCAAGCATTAATTTCATTGTGCTTTTGCTCATTTTGAAGATTTTGACATTTTCACCTGAAGTGTACAATTAGGGGCTGAAAACGCGTTTAAAGCAATAAAAAGTTCATTTTGGCTCTCACACCTTAACTAAATGTTGTAGACTCAAACTTTTTGCTGTCATTAGTATATTTTAGCAAAATGAAGATGATTCAAGCATTAATTTTATTGTGCTTTTGCTCATTTTGAAGATTTTGACATTTTCACCTGAAGTGTACAATCGGGCTGAAAATGCATTTAAAGCCATAAAAAGTTAATTTTGGCTCTCACACCTTAACTAAATGTTGTAGACTCAAACTTTTTGCTGTCATTAGTGTATGTTAGCAAAATGAAGATGATTCAAGCATTAATTTCATTGTGCTTTTGCTCATTTTGAAGATTTTGACATTTTCACCTGAAGTGTACAATCAGGCTGAAAATGCATTTAAAGCCATAAAAAGTTCATTTTGGCTCTCACACCTTAACTAAATGTTGTAGACTCAAACTTTTTGCTGTCATTAGTGTATTTTAGCAAAATGAAGATGATTCAAGCATTAATTTCATTGTGCTTTTGCTCATTTTGAAGATTTTGACATTTTCACCTGAAGTGTACAATTAGGGGCTGAAAACGCGTTTAAAGCAATAAAAAGTTCATTTTGGCTCTCACACCTTAACTGAATGTTGTAGACTCAAACTTTTTGCTGTCATTAGTATATTTTAGCAAAATGAAGATGATTCAAGCATTAATTTTATTGTGCTTTTGCTCATTTTGGAGATTTTGACATTTTCACCTGAAGTGTACAATCGGGCTGAAAATGCATTTAAAGCCATAAAAAGTTCATTTTGGCTCTCACACCTTAACTAAATGTTGTATACTCAAACTTTTTGCTGTCATTAGTGTATGTTAGCAAAATGAAGATGATTCAAGCATTAATTTCATTGTGCTTTTGCTCATTTTGAAGATTTTGACATTTTCACCTGAAGTGTACAATCGGGCTGAAAATGCTTTTAAAGCAATAAAAAGTTCATTTTGGCTCTCACTTCTTAACTAAATGTTGTAGACTCAAACTTTTTGCTGTCATTAGTGTATTTTAGCAAAATGAAGATGATTCAAGCATTAATTTCATTGTGCTTTTGCTCATTTTGAAGATTTTGACATTTTCACCTGAAGTGTACAATTAGGGGCTGAAAACGCGTTTAAAGCAATAAAAAGTTCATTTTGGCTCTCACACCTTAACTAAATGTTGTAGACTCAAACTTTTTGCTGTCATTAGTATATTTTAGCAAAATGAAGATGATTCAAGCATTAATTTTATTGTGCTTTTGCTCATTTTGAAGATTTTGACATTTTCACCTGAAGTGTACAATCGGGCTGAAAATGCGTTTAAAGCCATAAAAAGTTCATTTTGGCTCTCACACCTTAACTAAATGTTGTAGACTCAAATTTTTGCTGTCATTAGTGTATGTTAGCAAAATGAAGATGATTCAAGCATTAATTTCATTGTGCTTTTGCTCATTTTGAAGATTTTGACATTTTCACCTGAAGTGTACAATCGGGCTGAAAATGCATTTAAAGCCATAAAAAGTTCATTTTGGCTCTCACACCTTAACTAAATGTTGTAGACTCAAACTTTTTGCTGTCATTAGTGTATGTTAGCAAAATGAAGATGATTCAAGCATTAATTTCATTGTGCTTTTGCTCATTTTGAAGATTTTGACATTTTCACCTGAAGTGTACAATCAGGGGCTGAAAACGCGTTTAAAGCAATAAAAAGTTCATTTTGGCTCTCACACCTTAACTAAATGTTGTAGACTCAAACTTTTTGCTGTCATTAGTGTATTTTAGCAAAACGAAGATGATTCAAGCATTAATTTCATTGTGCTTTTGCTCATTTTGGAGATTTTGACATTTTCACCTGAAGTGTACAATCGGGCTGAAAATGCATTTAAAGCCATAAAAAGTTCATTTTGGCTCTCACACCTTAACTAAATGTTGTAGACTCAAACTTTTTGCTGTCATTAGTGTATGTTAGCAAAATGAAGATGATTCAAGCATTAATTTCATTGTGCTTTTGCTCATTTTGAAGATTTTGACATTTTCACCTGAAGTGTACAATCGGGCTGAAAATGCATTTAAAGCAATAAAAAGTTCATTTTGGCTCTCACACCTTAACTAAATGTTGTAGACTCAAACTTTTTGCTGTCATTAATGTATGTTAGCAAAATGAAGATGATTCAAGCATTAATTTCATTGTGCTTTTGCTCATTTTGAAGATTTTGACATTTTCACCTGAAGTGTACAATTAGGGGCTGAAAACGCGTTTAAAGCAATAAAAAGTTCATTTTGGCTCTCACACCTTAACTAAATGTTGTAGACTCAAACTTTTTGCTGTCATTAGTATATTTTAGCAAAATGAAGATGATTCAAGCATTAATTTTATTGTGCTTTTGCTCATTTTGAAGATTTTGACATTTTCACCTGAAGTGTACAATCGGGCTGGGCATTTAAAGCCATAAAAAGTTCATTTTGGCTCTCACACCTTAACTAAATGTTGTAGACTCAAATTTTTGCTGTCATTAGTGTATGTTAGCAAAATGAAGATGATTCAAGCATTAATTTCATTGTGCTTTTGCTCATTTTGAAGATTTTGACATTTTCACCTGAAGTGTACAATCGGGCTGAAAATGCATTTAAAGCCATAAAAAGTTCATTTTGGCTCTCACACCTTAACTAAATGTTGTAGACTCAAACTTTTTGCTGTCATTAGTGTATGTTAGCAAAATGAAGATGATTCAAGCATTAATTTCATTGTGCTTTTGCTCATTTTGAAGATTTTGACATTTTCACCTGAAGTGTACAATCAGGGGCTGAAAACGCGTTTAAAGCAATAAAAAGTTCATTTTGGCTCTCACACCTTAACTAAATGTTGTAGACTCAAACTTTTTGCTGTCATTAGTGTATTTTAGCAAAATGAAGATGATTCAAGCATTAATTTCATTGTGCTTTTGCTCATTTTGGAGATTTTGACATTTTCACCTGAAGTGTACAATTGGGCTGAAAATGCATTTAAAGCCATAAAAAGTTCATTTTGGCTCTCACACCTTAACTAAATGTTGTAGACTCAAACTTTTTGCTGTCATTAGTGTATGTTAGCAAAATGAAGATGATTCAAGCATTAATTTCATTGTGCTTTTGCTCATTTTGAAGATTTTGACATTTTCACCTGAAGTGTACAATAGGGCTGAAAATGCATTTAAAGCAATAAAAAGTTCATTTTGGCTCTCACACCTTAACTAAATGTTGTAGACTCAAACTTTTTGCTGTCATTAATGTATGTTAGCAAAATGAAGATGATTCAAGCATTAATTTCATTGTGCTTTTGCTCATTTTGAAGATTTTGACATTTTCACCTGAAGTGTACAATCAGGGGCTGAAAACGCGTTTAAAGCAATAAAAAGTTCATTTTGGCTCTCACACCTTAACTAAATGTTGTAGACTCAAACTTTTTGCTGTCATTAGTGTATTTTAGCAAAATGAAGATGATTCAAGCATTAATTTCATTGTGCTTTTGCTCATTTTGGAGATTTTGACATTTTCACCTGAAGTGTACAATCGGGCTGAAAATGCATTTAAAGCCATAAAAAGTTCATTTTGGCTCTCACACCTTAACTAAATGTTGTAGACTCAAACTTTTTGCTGTCATTAGTGTATGTTAGCAAAATGAAGATGATTCAAGCATTAATTTCATTGTGCTTTTGCTCATTTTGAAGATTTTGACATTTTCACCTGAAGTGTACAATCGGGCTGAAAATGCATTTAAAGCAATAAAAAGTTCATTTTGGCTCTCACACCTTAACTAAATGTTGTAGATTCAAACTTTTTGCTGTCATTAGTGTATTTTAGCAAAATGAAGATGATTCAAGCATTAATTTCATTGTGCTTTTGCTCATTTTGAAGATTTTGACATTTTCACCTGAAGTGTACAATCAGGGGCTGAAAACGCGTTTAAAGCAATAAAAAGTTCATTTTGGCTCTCACACCTTAACTAAATGTTGTAGACTCAAACTTTTTGCTGTCATTAGTGTATTTTAGCAAAACGAAGATGATTCAAGCATTAATTTCATTGTGCTTTTGCTCATTTTGGAGATTTTGACATTTTCACCTGAAGTGTACAATCGGGCTGAAAATGCATTTAAAGCCATAAAAAGTTCATTTTGGCTCTCACACCTTAACTAAATGTTGTAGACTCAAACTTTTTGCTGTCATTAGTGTATGTTAGCAAAATGAAGATGATTCAAGCATTAATTTCATTGTGCTTTTGCTCATTTTGAAGATTTTGACATTTTCACCTGAAGTGTACAATCGGGCTGAAAATGCATTTAAAGCAATAAAAAGTTCATTTTGGCTCTCACACCTTAACTAAATGTTGTAGACTCAAACTTTTTGCTGTCATTAATGTATGTTAGCAAAATGAAGATGATTCAAGCATTAATTTCATTGTGCTTTTGCTCATTTTGAAGATTTTGACATTTTCACCTGAAGTGTACAATTAGGGGCTGAAAACGCGTTTAAAGCAATAAAAAGTTCATTTTGGCTCTCACACCTTAACTAAATGTTGTAGACTCAAACTTTTTGCTGTCATTAGTATATTTTAGCAAAATGAAGATGATTCAAGCATTAATTTTATTGTGCTTTTGCTCATTTTGAAGATTTTGACATTTTCACCTGAAGTGTACAATCGGGCTGGGCATTTAAAGCCATAAAAAGTTCATTTTGGCTCTCACACCTTAACTAAATGTTGTAGACTCAAATTTTTGCTGTCATTAGTGTATGTTAGCAAAATGAAGATGATTCAAGCATTAATTTCATTGTGCTTTTGCTCATTTTGAAGATTTTGACATTTTCACCTGAAGTGTACAATCGGGCTGAAAATGCATTTAAAGCCATAAAAAGTTCATTTTGGCTCTCACACCTTAACTAAATGTTGTAGACTCAAACTTTTTGCTGTCATTAGTGTATGTTAGCAAAATGAAGATGATTCAAGCATTAATTTCATTGTGCTTTTGCTCATTTTGAAGATTTTGACATTTTCACCTGAAGTGTACAATCAGGGGCTGAAAACGCGTTTAAAGCAATAAAAAGTTCATTTTGGCTCTCACACCTTAACTAAATGTTGTAGACTCAAACTTTTTGCTGTCATTAGTGTATTTTAGCAAAATGAAGATGATTCAAGCATTAATTTCATTGTGCTTTTGCTCATTTTGGAGATTTTGACATTTTCACCTGAAGTGTACAATTGGGCTGAAAATGCATTTAAAGCCATAAAAAGTTCATTTTGGCTCTCACACCTTAACTAAATGTTGTAGACTCAAACTTTTTGCTGTCATTAGTGTATGTTAGCAAAATGAAGATGATTCAAGCATTAATTTCATTGTGCTTTTGCTCATTTTGAAGATTTTGACATTTTCACCTGAAGTGTACAATAGGGCTGAAAATGCATTTAAAGCAATAAAAAGTTCATTTTGGCTCTCACACCTTAACTAAATGTTGTAGACTCAAACTTTTTGCTGTCATTAATGTATGTTAGCAAAATGAAGATGATTCAAGCATTAATTTCATTGTGCTTTTGCTCATTTTGAAGATTTTGACATTTTCACCTGAAGTGTACAATCAGGGGCTGAAAACGCGTTTAAAGCAATAAAAAGTTCATTTTGGCTCTCACACCTTAACTAAATGTTGTAGACTCAAACTTTTTGCTGTCATTAGTGTATTTTAGCAAAATGAAGATGATTCAAGCATTAATTTCATTGTGCTTTTGCTCATTTTGGAGATTTTGACATTTTCACCTGAAGTGTACAATCGGGCTGAAAATGCATTTAAAGCCATAAAAAGTTCATTTTGGCTCTCACACCTTAACTAAATGTTGTAGACTCAAACTTTTTGCTGTCATTAGTGTATGTTAGCAAAATGAAGATGATTCAAGCATTAATTTCATTGTGCTTTTGCTCATTTTGAAGATTTTGACATTTTCACCTGAAGTGTACAATCGGGCTGAAAATGCATTTAAAGCAATAAAAAGTTCATTTTGGCTCTCACACCTTAACTAAATGTTGTAGATTCAAACTTTTTGCTGTCATTAGTGTATTTTAGCAAAATGAAGATGATTCAAGCATTAATTTCATTGTGCTTTTGCTCATTTTGAAGATTTTGACATTTTCACCTGAAGTGTACAATTAGGGGCTGAAAACGCGTTTAAAGCAATAAAAAGTTCATTTTGGCTCTCACACCTTAACTAAATGTTGTAGACTCAAACTTTTTGCTGTCATTAGTATATTTTAGCAAAATGAAGATGATTCAAGCATTAATTTTATTGTGCTTTTGCTCATTTTGGAGATTTTGACATTTTCACCTGAAGTGTACAATCGGGCTGAAAATGCATTTAAAGCCATAAAAAGTTCATTTTGGCTCTCACACCTTAACTAAATGTTGTAGACTCAAACTTCTTGCTGTCATTAGTGTATTTTAGCAAAATGAAGATGATTCAAGCATTAATTTCATTGTGCTTTTGCTCATTTTGAAGATTTTGACATTTTCACCTGAAGTGTACAATCAGGCTGAAAATGCATTTAAAGCCATATAAAGTTCATTTTGGCTCTCACACCTTAACTAAATGTTGTAGACTCAAAGTTTTTGCTGTCATTAGTGTATGTTAGCAAAATGAAGATGATTCAAGCATTAATTTCATTGTGCTTTTGCTCATTTTGAAGATTTTGACATTTTCACCTGAAGTGTACAATCGGGCTGAAAATGCATTTAAAGCAATAAAAAGTTCATTTTGGCTCTCACACCTTAACTAAATGTTGTAGATTCAAACTTTTTGCTGTCATTAGTGTATTTTAGCAAAATGAAGATGATTCAAGCATTAATTTCATTGTGCTTTTGCTCATTTTGAAGATTTTGACATTTTCACCTGAAGTGTACAATTAGGGGCTGAAAACGCGTTTAAAGCAATAAAAAGTTCATTTTGGCTCTCACACCTTAACTAAATGTTGTAGACTCAAACTTTTTGCTGTCATTAGTATATTTTAGCAAAATGAAGATGATTCAAGCATTAATTTTATTGTGCTTTTGCTCATTTTGGAGACTTTGACATTTTCACCTGAAGTGTACAATCGGGCTGAAAATGCATTTAAAGCCATAAAAAGTTCATTTTGGCTCTCACACCTTAACTAAATGTTGTAGACTCAAACTTTTTGCTGTCATTAGTGTATGTTAGCAAAATGAAGATGATTCAAGCATTAATTTCATTGTGCTTTTGCTCATTTTGAAGATTTTGACATTTTCACCTGAAGTGTACAATCAGGCTGAAAATGCATTTAAAGCCATAAAAAGTTCATTTTGGCTCTCACACCTTAACTAAATGTTGTAGACTCAAACTTTTTGCTGTCATTAGTGTATTTTAGCAAAATGAAGATGATTCAAGCATTAATTTCATTGTGCTTTTGCTCATTTTGAAGATTTTGACATTTTCACCTGAAGTGTACAATTAGGGGCTGAAAACGCGTTTAAAGCAATAAAAAGTTCATTTTGGCTCTCACACCTTAACTAAATGTTGTAGACTCAAACTTTTTGCTGTCATTAGTATATTTTAGCAAAATGAAGATGATTCAAGCATTAATTTTATTGTGCTTTTGCTCATTTTGAAGATTTTGACATTTTCACCTGAAGTGTACAATCGGGCTGAAAATGCATTTAAAGCCATAAAAAGTTAATTTTGGCTCTCACACCTTAACTAAATGTTGTAGACTCAAACTTTTTGCTGTCATTAGTGTATGTTAGCAAAATGAAGATGATTCAAGCATTAATTTCATTGTGCTTTTGCTCATTTTGAAGATTTTGACATTTTCACCTGAAGTGTACAATCAGGCTGAAAATGCATTTAAAGCCATAAAAAGTTCATTTTGGCTCTCACACCTTAACTAAATGTTGTAGACTCAAACTTTTTGCTGTCATTAGTGTATTTTAGCAAAATGAAGATGATTCAAGCATTAATTTCATTGTGCTTTTGCTCATTTTGAAGATTTTGACATTTTCACCTGAAGTGTACAATTAGGGGCTGAAAACGCGTTTAAAGCAATAAAAAGTTCATTTTGGCTCTCACACCTTAACTAAATGTTGTAGACTCAAACTTTTTGCTGTCATTAGTATATTTTAGCAAAATGAAGATGATTCAAGCATTAATTTTATTGTGCTTTTGCTCATTTTGGAGATTTTGACATTTTCACCTGAAGTGTACAATCGGGCTGAAAATGCATTTAAAGCCATAAAAAGTTCATTTTGGCTCTCACACCTTAACTAAATGTTGTATACTCAAACTTTTTGCTGTCATTAGTGTATGTTAGCAAAATGAAGATGATTCAAGCATTAATTTCATTGTGCTTTTGCTCATTTTGAAGATTTTGACATTTTCACCTGAAGTGTACAATCGGGCTGAAAATGCATTTAAAGCCATAAAAAGTTCATTTTGGCTCTCACACCTTAACTAAATGTTGTAGACTCAAACTTCTTGCTGTCATTAGTGTATTTTAGCAAAATGAAGATGATTCAAGCATTAATTTCATTGTGCTTTTGCTCATTTTGAAGATTTTGACATTTTCACCTGAAGTGTACAATCAGGCTGAAAATGCATTTAAAGCCATATAAAGTTCATTTTGGCTCTCACACCTTAACTAAATGTTGTAGACTCAAAGTTTTTGCTGTCATTAGTGTATGTTAGCAAAATGAAGATGATT